>NC_089203.1:11817351-12119018 GCF_963930695.1 Labrus bergylta | reverse complement strand
CAGCTGGTTCTTCCAGACCACTTCCCCGAGCGAGGCCGTCTGCAGAGGGAGGCTGAGTTCTTCAACCTACCAGAGCTTGTCAAACTGCTGGCACCCAAAATCAGCAAGCAGAACTCCCTTGGGGAAGATGGATGTCAGAGTGACCCAGAGGACTCCTCACCTGGAATCGACTCAGCCCGGAACCTCAGCTCCCTGGGTGCTGCTGCTGCTGCCTGTGCCAGCCTGGTGCCCGGTTCCATGGACGGCAAACGCTCCGGGTTCATCACCATCGGCTACAGGGGTTCATACACCCTGGGACGAGACAGTCACACTGACGCCAAATTCCGCCGGGTGGCACGGATCATGGTGTGTGGGAAGACCTCTTTGGCCAAAGAGGTTTTCGGGGAGACCCTGAACGAGAGCCGGGACCCTGACCGCCCCCCTGAACGCTACACATCCCGCTACTATCTAAAGTTCACCTTTCTGGAGCAGGCGTTTGACAAGCTGGCTGACGCAGGCTTCCACATGGTGGCCTGTAACTCGACAGGAACCTGCGCCTTTGCCCATGAGCAGACAGACGACAAGATCTGGACCAGCTACACTGAATATGTGTTCTACCGTGAGTGAGACTACCGGCTTTGTTCCTCCCTGGTTCCCTATCCTGTCTCCAAGTGCCCCCCCCCCCCTCTTCAGCCTCCAGCCATCCTGCCCCCCTCTCTCTCTGAAGGCTCCTTCACCAGTAGATGTTACATAGATGTTGTGCCCCTCCATCTTTCTCTGCAGACTCCTTTTTTTTTTTTTTCCAGCCAACTCTTCACACCTTCTGCAGGTCAGATCTGCAGCTCCCACCTTTGACCCCTGATTCCTTTGCCCATCTTCAGGTCCAGCTTTTGCCCCTGCTTAGTCATAGCCCCCAATCCTCAACCACTGCAACCCCACAGCCACTACTGCAGAGACTTGCACCTTCTATGTACTGTTTCCCCTTTGTACGCCATATTTTGCATCTGCCTTGGTGAAGCACAAAAGCAAAGCAAATTTTGCTCAAATTAAAGTGCCCTGGAGTGTCGGTGGGACTGTGGCAGGGCGAAAGGGAAAGGGCTCCAAAGAGTGGCCGTGATGCACAGTGCACAGTAAACTTTGCCTTCAGATGGGACTTTCTGCTGCGCTTGTGAACTAAATTACCAAATAATTGGACAATGTATCAGCCTTGAAGGGCGTGAGCATCCCCCAGCACAAAAGGAAACAAAAATCAGATTTCCTGCAGTTTTTATTAAATGTGTCGAGTGCGTGCCATGTGGTTGGGAAAGTGCCATATAGTTTTTTCGCTGTTATAATGTGTTAATGAGCGTTTATATAACACAACCACATGAGTGGGAAATAAAGGAAAACTTAGATTGTAGGTTTTTGGAGTTTCCTTAAGAGAGAAAAACAACTGGCTTTGATTTAAAAAAATAATAATAATAATAATAAAAAGGATGGAAGCTCAAGTATCAAGTGAAATCATAGACAGAGAAAAAAAAGGTTATCAGATAAAGCGTGAGTGTATTGATTGTCCAATTAAGATTTCAGTATTTTAATCACCCACTTGGGAAGGGCAGGGGAGATGGAGGATGTAACATCGGTCAATGTGCTTCTTTGACGTGTTTTTTTTTTTTTTTTGTCTTAATAACAATTACAGCAAAGCTCGGGGCAGGCATACATCATGGTAACATGTTGTCTTCAAAAATAAAACAAAAACACAATTAAAAAAAGTGGCTGTCACATAAGCGGATCATGTTTGGAGTGTAAACAATAATGTAATGCATTATACTCAGTTCAGTATTTGTTGAAGCTGTTGCATATTTTATGATAGCTCTCACTGTGTACTCATAAAAAAGGGAAGGAATTGCCCAGTATTTTCTCACTGCTGTAGCAAGGGCATTGTATGGGCGGATAATTATAGTGAGAAAGATAACTTCAGTTATAAAGGATAAGTTTAGAAAGAAGGTGGTTTCCGGATATCACCTCAGGACAGGTCAAATACCTCAGACTACAACACAAACAGAAGGAACTCGGATTCAACAAAACATCCCGCTGATGATGTAAAAATGAAGACACCATATCCATAAACTGTAGAAGCTTCAGATTTCAAGATTGTGAATAGGAGGTTGAATATAAAGTGGTTTTTCTGAGTTAGGCAGCATAGTGCAGGATTTCTCCAGAGCTAGGAGGTGTCAGGTTGTAGTTTTGGCAGAGTGTCTGACAGTAATAATAACTGTATTCTGAAATGTCTAGAAACCGCAATGTTGTGTTTCAGTGTGATGAAGTGCTGTTGACATCTGAGTCGATATGTTAGGCCTACTGCAGTGTGTCGCTGCGGGCGTAGATCACTGAAATTAAAAGTGTTCAGCGAAAAGCAAATTGATTTGTCAAATAAAAGATGTTTCCTTTCTATCTGGGTTGTATTTTCCATTCATGAAATATTTTTTTTCTCAGTATTGAATGGCTTTTAGGTGAGTGGTGCTGGCTCAGTAGTCATTTCTAATTTCCACGGACAATACAACTCAATCACGTGTAAACTAATTCAAAATTTCAACCAGCCTTTTTTCTATTAAAGGGAATGTCCTCGGACGTTAACTCTACTTCACATTAAATGTTGAACATGACACCCTCAGGCTCGGCACACAGCTGCTTTTTCACTTTAAAACCACATATATAAATTTTTTTTATATCAAGTAGTTGACAGGAAAATAGAGCCAAACAGAAATGAGGACATACATAGATAACAGGCTGTTTTAAAGCAGCTTGCGAAACCCTTATTTGTAGGCAATAATTGATCTAAGTGCAACATACAGAAGAGGAAATTATGAAACTAGTTGGGACAGTGAAACACTGCAGAGACTTGATGAAACACTGTGGATATAAAAGGGTGCATAATTGTGACAGCATTCAGGATTATGTTTATGTAGGTGATGCGGTCACATGTTGTATAAACCTCGACTCGTATAAGTTTTAAAGAGTTAATCACATGCTAATTACCTTAGTATAAGACTTCCAAAGCTGATCGCAGCCTAGCCTAGATAAAAGCTGATGAGCGTTACAAAAACTGATGAAAAAAATGTATGTGGTTCATTTCCTTGATAACAAACAATTTAAGGGAATGCATGAATGTCCAAAAAACACAGACACACACACAGACAGCATTCCTCTGTCATTGTCCTCGGGCACGCTACAGTGCCATGGGAGTGCCAAGGTCAGTCATTAGCACGGCCACGGAGAGACACGCCTCACGTGTGAAATTTCAGGCATCGGTGTCCAAAACTGCTCTCACGCTTTACCTCCATGAGTCGCCTTGAGACTCGACATTCAACAGTCGATGTGTGAGAAGTGTTGACACTCTGACATCGAACAGCAGCGTGGTCCACAAGTCGGGCTGTGATGAAACACGGCTGGTGTTGTTTCTTTTCAGCTTTTTATTGTAAACGCTCTGTCGTGAAACTTTTGGCTGGAAAGTGTTGCACGCCAAGAAAGAGGTCCAGAAGGTTTCAGTAGAGACATTTGACCATGAAAGCTGCTTCTTAATTAGTAGGGTTTAAAACAATTTGCCAAGGACACAATGAATTCCATGAAAATAAATCCAATATTTCATCTATAGTCTCATTTCCTACCAACAAATGTTGTGCATTTTCAGTTAGCTTCTGCAATTCATTATTAATCTCTAGCCATGACGGCAGAAAGCAAAAGAGAAAAAAACACCCTGAGAGTACAAGCCTGTCCTCTCCTCCTTGAGGCGTTGATTTGACCCGTGTACTGGTCCTGTGGTGCTATTGTTACTGCAAGCAGCTCAACATGGTAACATGCCTTGGCTCGGTCCGCTCTCCTCTGTGAGAATGATCCCATTGTCTCCATGCCAGCTGGGTCATCGCTTCTCCTGTTTTTTTGAAAAGGAAAGGAAGAGAGCATAGGAGGAAGACAGGAAGGGATGCATGCCAAAGGGAGAGAGGGATTGGAAAAATGGGGCAAGGAGGCAGAGAGACAGATAACCTGGTAGGAGCGAAATGAGAGCGTGAGAGTATTTAAGTGGGAAGGATTTGGTGTTCCCATCTTAGATCTGCAGAATAACTCCTGATGAAGTGTCCTGTTATGGTGTATGATGGTCCTTACAAACAGAGTCTTCACTGAGTCGTGCTGTAATGTGCTCTTCTATGGCCTCTTCTATGGCCTGCCTGTGAGATGTAGTTACATCAGACAGATATAAACCCATAGGATTTCACTGATTCATGTATTATTTCAGCAAAAGAAAGGTTAAATAGACACCCTCCACCAGAAAAATGTGTATTCTCTGTCTAATCTTTTTTTTGTAAATCCTGAGCATTTCCTCTAAATTGACTAAAAAGGTCTAGGTTCCTCGACTGCATCCTCGTTTATGAATAGACATGTGTTCTAGTGACAGAACAAAGCCCAAAAATGAGTCATTTTCTCAAAATCTTACACTGAGTATAAGACTATCAGATGTCATCCGCATGCTGCTGTTTTTATGTTCTCTCTGAGCTCTCAGCCACAACCATCTGTGGCTCAGCACTTGTTTGTATTTCCCTCCGCTTCGTGCCTTGTCTCCTTTTGGATGTGTGTTGCTCGTATAACTTTGCTTTGCTCTGTTGGGAGGACAGGTTGAATTCAGTGTTTCAGGCTTTGCATTTGGGGCCATGTGGGGGCAATGAATTATGTTCGCTCCCTGTCTCACAGATATGCTGATGAAGCAGTTGGCATCTCCGAATTTGCACAGACACAAACACAGACACATGCACAAAGGTGGGAGTGGTTGCTAGGAGAAGATGTGCAACAACTCTCCTGTGCAAGACTAATGATTCAGAGCAATGAGGTTTGAGGTTTAATTGGTCGCCTGCTTTTCCCTCTTCTTTTTGCCCAGTTAAAAATGCATTAGCTGGCAAACAAGCCATTTGCCTCCCTCATTCTCTCTCCTGATAGCAATAAGTGAAAAACCACCTTTTATAGATTGCTGCTAATTAGAAATAGGAGCATATAGTGGAGAACATGCAACAACAGCCTGAGGCCTAATACTGCTTTCTCTGTCAGTATGTGGCATATGTGCTTTTGTTTATTTGCACATGTATACATACGGGAGCTGCTGTGTTTATGTTTGTCCTTGACTACTATACAGTTCGCCCACACCGCCATGTAAGCCAGTATGCAGAGTACAGTAGCGCTGGCTCGGGGCATCTTTATCTCATTGTGTGTTGTGTTATTTATAGTGAGCCAGGCATTGAGTCAGAGGTGTACCACCACTGCACCTCTCTCTCTCTGTGTTTCAGCATGGGTACACATACTGCACTGGCCCATGTCTTTATCCTCTGCCCACACATGAAAGCTGATTTAACAAAGCATATTGGACACCAGGGGGGACTTGGTCATGCGAGCTCAGGGGGTGATGGTACCCAAGGGGGAAGACAGCAGAGGAAGTCAACACAGGACACGGTCTATGAACTGAAATAGAGTAGATTAGGCCACTAGTGAAGTCCTGTACAGTATCTTCTCTTTCCTCTCTCCATGTTGGCTGTTTTTTATTCTCTTTACAGCCTCCTTTTTTTCTCCTTTAAGTTCCATGACACAGAGAGAATAACTAAGAGAGGGAAGCATGAGGGATGGGGATGAGGGAGCATGAAATTACAGCAAAGGGAGTGAGTCAGAGTGTCAGAGGCATGTGTAGGATTAAAAAAGAATGTAACAAAAAGGATATCTCAAGCAGTAGTTCTTCATACACAGCAGCAGTGAGTTGGTAAACAAGTGAAGAAGAGTTGAAGGAGATGGGCAGGAGCAGTTTGAAAGAAAAAAAAAGGGAAACAGCAAATTGGGCAAGGTGGGGGAAGTTGTGTCTCAGGAAACTGTCAGAAAACGGTTGAACTCTTGATTTGTCACAAATACAGGATACAAATGACATAGTTAACAATTCCTTCTTTCCTATTTCTGCTGAAATTTATCCTTTAGAAGGTCACAAAGTGATACTAAATTATGGTTCTTTGTAAGGAGAATTAGATTTTGGTCTCTGTTTATTGTTTTTGAATAATGCTTTAAATATGTCACTTTTCCATCCATTATTAGGGAGGTATGTAGTTTGTCTATTGTAGTTTGGTGGATTGTATTTGTTCTGGATACTTTGCTTTATGTTTTGGTATTTGGCATTTGTTAAGGGAATGGGAACACTTTACATTTGTATGGACGAAGCAGGGTGCTTCATAAATATATCTTAGCCCAGGGCCTATTGCTTTATAAAGCAGGTATAGCTAATGCTTATCGTTTGATTTCTATCTAAAATGTTGGTTTCATAAGTTTCTTTCTTGCAAATTTGCATCTCAAAATGGCAAATTACTTCAATCTGAGGAGTTTTAACTCCATGCCATTAATCACTGATATAGGGGGGTGAAACTAAAGATATTGATGATTTATTTTTCTAATGAAAAGTTTGGCATCTACTTGATCTGAAAAACACTCCACCACTTGGTTTTATTGGGTAGTAATTTAGAATTAGTTTGCCGCATAAACAGCATGTTACTTTGTGAATACAATTTGAAGGGACATTGAGCACTGAGCAGTAACTATGCCTGTGCTGGTTTAATGTGTTTCACTTTAAGCAGGGAGTTGTAAACGTGTCTGTCACCGCTGTAGGAAGGGATTCACCTTGGCCATCTGGAGACTTGGACTCTAATCTGCCAGTCTAATTATCAGTAATCTGAACAGTCAGGTATATCCTTGGTGACGGACTCTTGGGCTGTGTTGAAACCTGGCTAAAACCAGGAAGAGAGGAGGAGCAGGTGGCAAGGGAGGGGGGTTACAGGCTCTGCAGGGGCTGAGGGGTGCCAGGACGGGCTTTAGGGTGCTTAGCAGACTGGTTACGTGATTTGGTAGCCAGGCAGCAGCTCAGGGTGTTTAAGGCACAGAGAGATAAAGAGGAGGCAGGTGGAGCAGGTGAATCAGAGAAACACTTAAGACTGGAAGTACATTTCTGCAAAAATATAACAACACTTTTTTTCTGCAGATAAATTGAAAAGTGATTGAATTCTTTCTCACAGTTTTCTCTGGCACATCTCTCTCATTTCTCTCAAAACCCCTGTCTTTTGTTTTTCCAGAAGCTCCCCGGTCTCCAGCTGTTTATATCACGCATTTCCTCTACATTATTTAGATTGACAGGTCTGTAATTGCTCCGAGACTTGTGAGTACACTCCAGTGAATTTGATATGGGCGAGTGTGCTTATACCCCAGCATGTCACGAGAATATAGCATTACCATGTCTGATCACGCCCTAATATGTATTTGATCTGACAGCAATCAGAGAAAAAAAGACAATGAATGCGAAGACCGTAGGTGGTGAGGCCCACTCTGTCATTAGGCACCATACTGATCGTTTCACAAAGCAGATGTTCGATATCTGTGCTGAATACGAGGTGATTAGATATAAAACATGCCGTAATTGCCAAAGCTATGTAGCGTGAGCTCCCTTTAGAGCAGCTGGATAGAGCCATATGCACAACTTCACCCTCGTCTAAGAGGCTCCTCTCAGCCTAAGAGATATTACTGTGCGTGCTCCTGCAGATCATTGTGCCGCTGCCATGGAAATGATGGGGCCCCCTTGTTTGCCAGCCTCCCCACTCTCAGGTCACAACACCTGTCAGTGACCACTTTGAATTTTAAAAAGTACCGAAAAGGTGATTGGCTGTCACATATTCAAGGTAATTCAGAATCAGCAACTACATCCATTTACAGTTCTTTCACAGTTCACAATTCTTTGCTTTATCCAATAGTTAGACAAGAAGATTGATACCAATCTAAACTCTGTCAATAAATACAATATGGAGGACTACTTAAGCTTAGCACATTTGGAATCAGCTACAGCAGTCCAGCTCTTGCTCTGGTAGGAGTTACCGTGCAGCAACTCAAGAAGAAAGTTACAAGCTTGGCCAATAAATTGACCACTAACCCCATAAAGGATTGATTTATCAATCTTACATTGTGACTATATATTAAACTTTAAAATATAACATAGTAGTGTATAATCATATATTTAGCTTAAGATAGTCAGATACAGGCTAATTGTTTCTCCCCAGTTTCAGTCTTTATCCTAAGCTAAGCAAACTAGCTGTTAAAATTAACATGGTATCAGTGTTCTTGTTTAACTTTGACTGACATCTGTAAAGCCAATGTCAAACTATCCTTTTAAAGTCATTTTTAAGTCAAGAAGTAGAGGCTAGCAAAATCATGGCTAGCTGCCAAGTCACTACCAACCACTGTTTTCACTACTAGCTTAGAGTTTAGGTAGCGTTAGCTGTCTTTGTTGTACACGCCAAGTGGTAGTAACAAATAATATGACTCTCAAAAGATCACTCTATTAGTCAACCCATGTTCAATCGGATCAATAAGTAAGGGAGTCTCAGAGTTTGCTAACATAGGGAACGCTAAAGCTAACAGATAACACATTTAGAGCCATTATAAACCAAATAACAGAAGAGATGGACTATAATTTGGATTATGATTTATCTGGAGGAAATAATTGAATGTAAACATTGGTCTTCGATGACAATACTTTGAAAATGAATTTAATGGTGTGTGGGAATACATGATGTGCTATGATATAAAATATAAGGATTAAGGTAAGGTGACTAACATTACACGTAGAGGAGACATTTTGTGACAGAGGGGTACTAAACTTTGGCTACTGTGACACATTAGAGTTGCTAATGGCAGTAGTGATGGCAACATAGACATGTGCCACACTGAACAGATAGGAAAGACTGAAAGAGCGGCAGCAAGGAGCGGATGTGTGAGAAAGTGCTTTGGCTTTTGCATATATATCCCTGGAGAAGTGGCCTGGGGAAAAGGGTTGAGTGCTCTCTTTCGCTGTTCTCCTCCATAAGGCTTAGCAGTAGAGGAAAGCATGGAGCCCATCCCCCAGTGGATTATTCTTCCAACAGCTAAGCCCACATACTCCCACGTCCAGGCGGCCCTCAAACACACATGTATTCATTATGAGGTACATTAAACACACCGAACACACAAATACAAATAGGGGACAGCATCTTTTTGCAAGCCCCTCCTCCCTCTGCAGCTTCTTTCTCGCTCTCTGTCTTTATCTGTCCTTCTTTTATATGCACAAGATGCATGCCCATAATATAAACACACACATACACACAAACACACACACACACACACACACACACACACACACACACACACACACACACACACACACACACACTCCTCTTCGGGTATTCAGAGAGCCAAGGAGGCAGGAGAAATATTGTATGCCGCCTCCGTTTGACACAAGCAGCTTTGCCAGTTACATAAGAAGGGTAACGGTGACGATGAGTCCTGTTGAAGCAAAGAGAGGGCCACGAGTGTCTTCATATGTCTGTACACATTTGTGTGCGTTTGAGTTGTGTGGAGTGCTCTGTGGGTGTAGTGCGATGTACCTGCATGTCTGAGCACATAAGAGTTTTTGAGAAAACATA
Source organism: Labrus bergylta (assembly GCF_963930695.1). Classification (NCBI taxonomy): domain Eukaryota; kingdom Metazoa; phylum Chordata; class Actinopteri; order Labriformes; family Labridae; genus Labrus; species Labrus bergylta. The sequence goes on along the minus strand of NC_089203.1, from coordinate 12,109,539 downwards.
ATTATCATGCTGTAACAGTGTGCACCAAAATGTAGCTGCTTCACAACAGAAAAAGGAACATGTGTGTGATTAAACTTGGCAGGACTCATTTTATTTAACTAAGGCTAAGGCCATGTCCAAGTTATTTGACTGAATGTAAATGTTTTGGGATTTTTCTGTCTGCAGAATATTTTCTGTTTGTTTTTTATTAAAGTTTAGCTTCCATATTGAAAGGCTGCAACATTACATTCAGCTTTGATCTCTTCTGTTGGGCATTTGCAGCCATGCAGCTTCACAAGATTTCCTCAAGAGGCTTTTGAAATGCCAAATATTGTTTACAGATCAGGCATGACGAATAGAGCACGTCGAAATTCTCCCAAAATGGATCACATGAGAAAAAGGGCTAGACAATTCAAAACAATCACATGGCACAGAAGTGCACTCCCTATACACCCTACAACAGATAAGTGGCAATTTTGGGTTTTTTGCAGAAAGTTTCTTGGCAAAATCTGAGGCAGTGTATCATAATGTAGACTGTAAAATCAAAGGCAAGGGAGAGGCTGATTACTTGTTCACTGGGTGAAAGAAAAGGTTGTTTGTGAAGAGAGAAGGAGCAATTCAAAATGGTTGATGGGTACAGAATGTGCACATGTGCCACTCCAGCTATGATTCTGAGAAGTCGCACCGTAGTAACCCTGTCTGTCCTCGCACAGGGATGAGATGAAAATCAACATACCATGAAAAATGGCTTGTCAAGCTTCAGTCAGGAGGCTTCACACCATCCGTTCAGTCACAGTATTCCTTCAAGGATAATGTAACCTACATGCAAGCAGCGGTACGAGGGTGTTCTGAAATTAAATGGAACTGTCCTCCGCTCTCCTTATCTCTCATTTCCCGTCCTCTCCTGCTGAGCTCCTTTTCTTTGCTAATTTCTGTTTTCAAAATGCTCCTACACGCCTTTGTGCCAGACTGTGTGTACTTTTGTGCTATTGAAGCAATATTGTAAAGCTCAAAGCTGATGTGTGTGTTTCTGTGCCAGACACACAATACTGACACATTCTGATAAGGCAAACAAAAAAAAGCAAAATGTAATCAAATATCTGTGCTTCAACCGTTAGTCAATGCCTTATTTTAAACAGACCAGAAACCTGAGTATGAATCTGTTATCCTGAATTATCAAGCCTTCAAAACAGTTCAATCAGGAGAGACTCATGTAATGTAATTATTTATTTAACAGTTTAGGAAAAGATAAATATGCGCAATGTCTTTTGCGAGTATATTCTGTCATGATGACCTCATGCTCTCAGAGAGGTAGCGAGGCCAACAGCAGGATAGGATACCCCCCCTGGAGTCTAGACCCTGGTGGTGGTGGTGGTGGTGGTAATAGAAGAATGCAGGATGTGATGAGGAGTGGGTTTCTGAGGCTGTATCTGAACTCTGCTGGACTGGAATGGAGGTGACTGGGGCGGAGGAGGGTTGCAGCGATCATACTGAAATGACAAGCTGACTGCTGAAGGGAGAGAACAGGTTTTAAAATTTGACAGTTGCGGGATGATTGGTTGACAGATGTTGTGGCAGAATCGGGTTGGATTATTACATAAGGAGGTAAATGCTCATAATCAGCTGATCACCAGAGCAGGGAGATTGTGGAAGTGGTAGAGAGGGAGTAGCTAAATTGAATGAATGTGTGGGGGAATATAACCACTAGCCAGTCTTCTTGCTTGAACTTAGGCTGAGCTTCATTTAATTGGCATGGGGAACCTTCTCTGTGCTTTTATGCTGTGACTTAAAGGAGAAAATCGATACCCCTCTCATATCTGTGAATAAAAAATAAAAAAGTATCACTGGCAGCTTGTTGTCTTAGCACAAATACTGGAAATATAAACAGCTACTCCTGACATATCCTTTGGTTTTTCTTTGGACTAAACAAATCGGATGTAGCATAGTTATTTATTGAGCTAAAGAAGTGACTTTCAGAAGATTTTGTTGCCTTTAGATGGAGCCAGGCTTCTGTTTTTCTCTTGCGCTATAGCTAACCAGGTGCTTGTTCCAGCTTCATATTTACCTTAAAGACATACAAAACGGTATATTTTCACATCATTTTGCATGTTGGGAACTTATTTTCCAAATGTCAAATTGTTCTGTGTAATGTATGTTTTCTGATGTTTTTATTTTTTATTTTACTCCAGTTGTTTTCCAATGTATTTAAAGAAATGGTTTGAGATTTTGGGAGATACAATTATTATCATCAGTGCATAGAGATAAGACTATTGTCATGTCTCTAAAGTATGTACTGATGTGGAGCATGAGACAGGAAATGATCAGAGGTTTAAAAGAAAAACAACAAAATATAGCGTTACCAATGGGTGAGCATCAGAACTGCTGTCTCGATGATTTTGTTACAGAGCACTTCCTTTTCCTTTTTTTCCTCTGTGCTAAACTAAGCAAACAAGCTGCTTTTTCCATCTTATTGTTTAAACCTGAAGTGACATTGACGAGTGCGGCTGTTTTCGTGAGCGCAGCAACAGAAACAGCTGACCCTGTCTGCTTAAACTAGTAACTGATGGATAACAGTTAAACTGTGCAAAGCAAAAGAAACCGCATATTCCCTTGAAGTACAAACTGTTTCTCAACATTGTTCATTGTTTATGAGCTTAAAATGTTTCAAATGAATTAAAATTAAATACCTTTTTTTCTTCTGCTGTAGGTGGTTTGGGAGGGGTTTCCAAGGCAGTGACCTCTGGCCTCACGGCCTTGACTGGAGTGACATTCACTGAACCTCCTGCCACTCCTGCTGGAACAGAGTCAGCGGAGCCTGGCAGCAGCGGCCGAACCCGCAGCCTCCCAGAAACCAGCAACAGCATTACACTGGACCCACGAAACCCACTGTACATGGACTCTCCTCCTCCTCTTACACCTCCTCTTCCTCCTCCACCTCCTCCCCATGTAGACTGCCCTGACCTCCCTCCTCTGTCACCTCTAGTCCTGCCTCCACCACTGCCGTCATCCAAACATTCCACTACCTTCAGTCCTCCTCTTCACTCAACGCTGCCTCTCGCAGAGAGCCAGCAACGTCCAAGCACTCTCAACCTGAGGACACTGCCTCGTCCAGGCATCAGGGAGAATGGGGGGCCACCGCCGGGAGTGGAGGAGGAGGAGGAGGAGAGGAAGTTGCTGGAGGAGGATTTGAAGAAATGCATTGACGACTTCAAGAAGATCCGCTTGCCGTCTGTGTTTCCGGATCGCAAGAGGCATTGGCAAAGTGACTTGCTCAAGAAGTACAACGCATAGAGTACTTCAGATAAATTCAGGAAGCGCTGACACAAACTTTCTGAAGATTTTCAGCAAGTTTACTTTAACTTGTGATATATAGCTTTTGCATGTAAACTGATTTTTTTTTGATGAATTGCAGTGTTTAGGCAGAGCTCCTCTAGCAATTTCATAGTTGCACAATCAAAACAGAGATCTGCCATGTTCCCATCATAGGAAAAACTCCTCTGTAGAGATTATTAGTAACACATCTTTGTTCCACACAACTATTTGGAGACATCAAAAGTATTGATCAACCACTTTCTTTTAAATCAATGAAGGAAAGTACGTGTGATGTTTTAAATAAGAGATCTGTTCTGCTTTGTATTCTCTCCACTGATCAGCCTTCTGGAAAATGTTAGCTAATTATCAAATTGTAGGCATTTGACCTTGCTGATGCAAAATAAAAGGAAGACGTGAAATCTCTGGTGCTAATCTTCTAAAAAAAAATCTCTCCTCATCAATATTAACAACACTTCAAAGCCTTTGTTCTCGTCGCTGCGTTGAATTCAAAAGCTCTTCAGTTTGCTTCTTTTTGTGATTACATTATCTTCAAGTCAAGAATGTGTTGTACCGGAAAGCAAAGTGGGAAATTACAGACGGCCAGAATGTGGAATAATAATGGCAAAAATGAGTACATGAACTAAGGCACAACTCCATTTGTTCTTCTCTGCTCTGCACAATATCTTCACCCAGCTTAACTAATTAATTGTCGGGATTATGTATCTCTACGCACCTGGTTCTAGTCCATCTTGAGATATATGGGGTTAGCAATAAATTGAAACTTTTTTGTCATCTCTTTAGTAAACATCAAGTAATACTTAATATCAAAGATCGACTAAAGAGCAATAGTTATGAGGATGACTTTTCCATACAGGGATGGAGATGCAAAGATCACCAAAACTCTGTTTATTTTGGAGCTAGAACCTGGACGTGGTTAGCTTGGCCTAGAATAATACTGAAAACAGAAAGGAGGTAGACATGCACAGTCCAAAGTTTAAAGGCTTGCCTTCAAGCACAGACACAGCTTACAATCAAAATCTTATAATTTCTTTGATCTACACAAGACCCAACTGCTAAGTGGCTGTGAAAGTATTATTCAAACAATATTCACAGAGCACTGAGGTCAATGCACGATTGAATATATTTAGTTGTCTAAGTGTGCCAGTTTTAATCATTACATTTTCTGTATCTTCCTAAGTCAACCTGAGTAACACCAAAGTCCTCTGCATCGCCCCGGGCCAGTATTGAGGTTAAGACATTAATCCTTAAGTGTTGGCTGTGAGGGAAGTTCTATCTGGTTCAGCATCAGACAAATGGAATAGTTTTTCAGGCAAACTGGTAACCGAGGAGCAATAGATATCCTCCTGCTCTGATGAGAGGATTAACAACAGATTAGGGTTCGTCACAGTCCTGAAGACTCTCTTAACAGCAGGCCATTGCTCTAACAGGCTTCACGATGACACCGATTTATACCATCCAGTCAATCCTTTCCTGAAACATTTCACGCCGACATCAACACTCCGGCTCTCTCCAACTGGCAGCTGATTGCTGAGAAATCCATAGAAAAGATTTTTCTTCGCAGCTCATTAGACAGTATTGCCTCATCAGCTCCTTTTTCTCGTATTTCTCATCTTTCAGCATTGGCTTCGACAGTGACAGAGCACTGGCCAGGCTCCCGGGCTGGGAGGAGTATCATCGAGGCGCGCTTGAGTCAGGACGCATGCCGAGGACTGAAACAACAAGTTCTCGCAATTTAAAATTCCTGTTTACTGTGGCAGAAGCTGCACAGTCTGCTGTGTTGGAGCTCTGTTAAACAAAACAGACATCCCTGTTCAAAATTACAGTCCTTGATTTGCATTTGGGCCTCTCCAAAGGAATGGGTTCAATCCTCAATTCTCTTTCACCCTTTTGTCTTTTTGTATATATCTTTTTGAAGCTGGCCTTTTTACTTATTGTGGATGCACTATAGGAGGATTTGATCTCTGAAGATGATAGGCTCAGCCCACCGACAAAGGGAATACTTACCCTTTGAAAAGAAGAGGTAAACGAGTCTGGTGGGACCAGGAAGGACAGAAAAATATTCCTTGACAGAATACTTAAGTACGGTGGATCCTACAAATTGTAGCTGCAGTGATTATCACTTGACTGAGATAGAGCTAACCATTGGGTCCGTCTTTAAAATCATACCTTCAAGTTTTCTCTGTATTTGAACCCCATGCATCAAAGATATTTTCCCCCTGTGATTTTGTGATGAAAGTCCTGAACCAAGCCAAGATCATTTTTGTTTTAAAAACTTTGATGCTTCTTTGAGGAACTTACTGTTAGCCTTGATTGGCCACCCCTGTGGACAAGGCGTTACATCTTATCTCATTACTAATCTTGTTCTGCACGCGTAAGTAGTGTTTTTTCAACAAAAGAAAATATAATCTTGATTTCTTTTAACAATGAAACAGATCACTCACAGTGAAAATGTAATCAAAGGTACTTCTGGTGCCGGTAGCGTAGTGGTTAGAGCGCATGCCCCATGTAGGGATTCTATGGTCCTCCAAGTGGACGGCCCAGGTTTGAATCCTGCCTCTGGCTCCCTTCCCGCATGTCATTCCCCACTCTTTTTCTCTGATTTCCAACTCTATCCACTCTCCGATCTCTACAATAAGGGCCCAAAAAGCCCCAAAATAAATCTTTAAAAAGGTACTTCTGGTGTGTTCAATGTAATTTGCTTTGTGTGACACCAACAGAGCAACACCCAGCATTAAAAAAACAACAACACAGAAGTAGTCAATTGCAGCCCAATGGTCTTATTTGATATTGTAAATCATAAAGAGGAATTCATATTAATTTCAATCTGTTTGATAACCATGAAAAACTACTTGTTTACATGAAAAGAATAGATTATATACTTATGGAGGAGGACTGAAAATCCTTCTTTTGTCATCAGGTAATGCCTTTTTTTGGCCAAAACTATCCTTCAGCAAGAACAGGATGTCAGAAAAGACATGCCAAAAACATCCCGGACACCATCTTCTATCTTCTTTCCTTAAATCTATCCCGTTTCCGTTTTTGCTGACGCATTCAGCGCTGTGCATTTGCATGAAATAGCACCTCGCAGATTTATTTCGAATGGCCAGAAATACATTAGCATCTCATTTCTTCGGGGCATGAGTTATCTCCAGCACAGTCAGCCCTCTTGACAATTAAAGCTCAGCTGAAAGTGATCCTTAAATAAAAAAAAAAGTACAGAGCTGTAGTGAGTGTCTTTGGATATTTCCATGTTTCAGCAGTGAGGCAGAGTTTCACCCTTAAAGATAAACTTTGTGTGTATGCATTATGTACGTGCTAATTAAGTGTGGCTTTAAGGGCGATAAGAGAACTGAGGACTAATTATTACGCCTGAATTGGGGGCTGGCACTCGTGCTGTCCAACACATTTGGTTTAACCAGTAATGCATTACTCCAGTTATTCCAACTGTTACCACACACTATTTTAGTTACTGCCAAGTACTTTGCTGATTCACACAGCTGCATCATCATTTCTTAATTTAAAAAGATAACAGGGCTAAGATTGTCTTAACAGCTTTCATTTACTGCGAACAATTCACAGAATTCAGGTTAAAGTGCTCAGTAAAAGACAAACATTCTCTAAGCATTTTCTTTTGCTGTATTGTGTCATTAATTGGCTGTTTCCTGTCATGACCCTACATCCTTCTAGGCATTAACCTGCTTATGTAAACTCAGGTCGTCTTATTACTCTAAATCATACAAGCGTTCAAACCAAACTATTCCCTTAATCCTGTTATTTACAGCATTTGAGTTATGCCTCAGAATGCAAATTTAAAATGTCTGAGTTGTGTTTGTGCAAGTGAATGGGCACAAGCTATGGGAATATATCTGCATAAAAAAAGTGTGCATTCAGTCCACACATTATGTGTTAAGTGGAGCGTCTGCCTTTCTTTTGGGAACATGTGCTTGCACATAAATGTTCTTTAAACAAATGTGTGCTATTTAATGGAGAGAAGAACTGGCTCTCCCTGCAGGCCTTTCACACAATCAGCAGGAGACACATGCTGTGGAACGAGGCACAGGAGAGGAGGGCCAGAGAGAATGTGTCAGACTCTGTTCACAGCTTTTTCCATTTCCATCATTAAAACCTGGGGCCTAATCCTGCAACTACTTTAATCTCCTAATTCTGAACCCCTTTCTCTCTGCATAGAGCACACTCCGTTTCCATTCTCTCTCTCTCTGTCTGCCTCTGATTTTAAACCAGGCTGTAGCTGCGGAGAGGAAGCTTTCACACACATACACACACTCACACACGCACACACACACACGCACGCACGCACGCACGCACGCACGCACGCACGCACGCACGCACGCACGCACGCACGCACGCACGCACGCACGCACGCACACACACACACACTTCCAGCATTTTAGTAGGGTCACTTTACTCCCTTTTAAATCCTTCACATGAATATTCCTCCACGTGATAAGTGTGCATGAAGCTGCTTTGGTGCTCATTTGAGCCGTCTCAGTGATCCTCACCAGCCCCCTGATTGTGATTAATGGTATGTAAGAGGATATACAGCTGCATCATGGGAAGTGCTGCTGTGTAATGGCATGTGGAGATGAGCAGACTCATGAAGCAAATGGAATCACTAGATGACTTGATTACCATGCATCACTTAAAAGAGAGAATTTGTGCGATGGTGCAGCAGATGGCCTGACAGTCCGATCTGCAAGCCAAGCGCTTGGCCTGCTACTTTTCTCTGTGGAAAATATGATATGGCTGTCTGAATGCGAGGCATACTGCCTTGCCGTTGTTTTGCATATACTGCTGCATGATTGGGACAACCTCTCCTGCTCTGCATGAAAATGACAATGTCCCAAATTTAGAAACAAATTCCAAACAGGCTGAGGTTCCTGCAGGAGAGACATATATTTATGAGAACTTCTAATAATACCCAACATTGAAATTAATTTAAAATCCAGCCATGTCATTTGGCCAGTCTTCCCGAGATGCTCATTTATGCTTTCCTGTTTGCCAACCACTGCACTCACTTCCATATTATTGTCTGCTTTTTGCAGATAGTTTTGTCTTTATGCATAGTAATGAGTGCCCTGCTGACACGCTACCCTGCGGGCCATCTGCTGACATCGTTGTGACGAGAAACTCAGAGAATCCGGCTTGACACAAGTTTAATCGACAGAGTCAGAGCAGTCTGGTGTGTGCTGTCCTCCTCTGACTACTGCTTGTTTTTAAGAACTACATGGTAGGGATTCAGTAGACCCAAAGAGGAAAAAATGAGCAGCCGAATCCCTGTGTGAGTGGAAATGTGGCCACTGCAATGCCTCCTTTTTTAGGTGAATATGTATAGCAGACAGACACAGAAGCGTGTTTTAACACAGCAAGGATTTTCATGCAGTATTTAATATGTTCAAAGACAGTTGTAGAAAATAAATAACCAAAATGCTCAAAACCAAAATGCCCAATGGTCCCTTCCTGCAAAAGTGTATTTTCTCTCGAAAGACAGTCTTGACTCTAACAGTCTTTAGAGTGCGTAAATTGACACTCGAGCTTAAAAGTTATTATTTGTGCTTAAACACCTCTAAAACACAACAAACCAGCAGGGGAATAGACTCTCCACGTCCAGAGAGGAAGCTTCCTTTTAAAAACCAATTAGCCCTTAATCCCATTTGTTATGACTTCCCCTCTAAAGACATTTATAAGAGTGTTAAACCTCACCTGCAAGTCCCTGGTTAGCTGTGGTCTTATCTGTTGTTCAGCAGTAACACAAACAAATAAGTCGGCTTCATGAGTGCATTATGGGTAGATTTTGCTTAAGCACTTTTACTTGTCTGTATTGGAAATTTAAAAATATTCCCTTTCCAAGCTGAGGAAAAGCAAGATTTTGAAAACAAAATTTTAATGAGTTTGTTGCAAACTTAATTCCCATCAGGATTTTTCATTTGCATCAAACTTACTGCAGATTCTTTCCCCTTCTGATTTCCATGAATAGGATCCAACTTTAAAAGTGGAAAACACTGTGATCCCACATGATCCATATTTTTTTTTTTTTCGTGAACTACAAATTATTCTTCCAGAAAGTGTTTCATGATCATAAAGAACAGAAGAAAGACCAATCATAATAAGGAACATTAATATATATATATATTTCTTCTTTAGAGCGAGCAGCATGCCAAACCAAAAGCAAGATTCATGCATTCTTTATGTGGTCTCAGACATTTCCTCCAAAATATTTCAGAGACATTTGTAGCAGTGACGGATTAAAAACAAGGCCCATAGTGATGGTAGCTACTCACAGTGGATACTGATTTTATTGTCCAAAGAAAATGTGCAGTTGCAACTCTGTAATCTTTCAAATAATTTTACTGTCTGTCTGTTTCTTTTTCTCTCTCACACCCTGAGTGGATAATTGCACCCTTTGATTCCCTTTTTTAAATTATTACCATAAATTGTATGATTATTTTACCATAAGGTCTGTAGGACCAAATCTGCTTTTTGACTTATGTGGCACACTGTGGAAAATTAAAGAGGTTATTGGCAAGATTAAATACATTTCAGAATTGTGAATGTTCAGTAATCAGGGACTCAGGCAGTACAAGACAATATCAAACAACAACATCATGATTCTTTACAGAAAAAAGGCTCCAAAAGCTGCAGAGGTGAGGAGATAAGGTGCACAGAGAGTAGTTTCCTAGCTCCTTCACTCCCGCTGTGTCAGCCTGAGTCACTGAGATCTCCTGGCATCATGTAGTGCTGAGGAGGCTCCTCAACTCACTGAGGCTGTACATCATCATCAGTCACTGTGTGTACTGTGTGTGAGTGTGTGTGTGTGTGTACTGTGTGTGTATGTGTGTGTGTTTCGAGTCCCTCAAGAGGCTCAGCAAGCTCCTGAGTAACAAACAAACACAATGCGGCAACAATAGAGACCCGCTCGAAGTCCCTGCTGTTCTTAAATAAATCAGTAACACTGTCGTCTTCTTTTCCCTTTGCATCCAAACGGGCCGCATACAATAGTGACTTTCACAAACGACAAGTTCACATGTCAAAATATTCTGTACAACATCAGGAACTGCCAGTCAAAAAAAAAAACTTTACTTTTAAAGCTTTGAGGATTATTTTATACAGCAGCAAAGAATGAAATGACTTGGAAGGGGTCATCCATAGTGACAAACCCAAATCTGAAACAAAACATCAGACACACAAAGTTTGTGACTTGTTTGTGAACTTAGTGGAGAGTTTAGCAACATGACTGGATATTGTGTTAAAGTAGAGGAGACCAAAACCAGAGGTACAAGGACAGATAATATTGTTATAATACTTACCAGAATACTTGTCCAGAAAACAAAACCTACTTAACTGAATAAATGCTATTAGTGTCCTGTGTCTGCTCAATGTGTTGCAGCAGTATACAGTGCTGTTAGCTTTGAAATTGAAAAAAAAGGACTGCTAGACTGTTTTTCATTTGGCCAACAGTAAAATACTCAAGACAGTATTGTTGGCTGAGAGTAACAATGCCAAAAACAGATTTTTTGGAATCATTAGACACCTGAGAAGTTCACAACTGAGGCTAATACTAGCAACAGTGCAGGTCCAGCTAGCAGAGCTAAAGTTTAGGCTAACATCAGACAGTTTACTACAAGATTCAGAAACATTTCTTGTCAGTCAGTATGATTTCAAACTTGTTTTGGAAATTTAAGTGTGTTTGATCTTGGGTGATATTGTTCCTCCAGCCTGTTTATGCTCCCAAGTTGTTAAAAAAGTAGAAACATACAGATTCAAAGAGACATGCCATGACTTTTGCTCACACCGTTTAGATGTCATGAGTGTATTATTAAACCTAAGAAAATAGTTTTGTGAAATAACTCTGTGACTCCTGTGGGGATTTCCAATGTCCTAGAAAATAGTCATGACAATGTCATGTGGCTGGACAGAAAGACTGATTCACAAAATGTTGTCTTGGACTAAGGAGATGATATTTAGTTTGATTTTGAGAAACATAGGATCTGACTTTTTCCTCTAAAGGACCTCTGCATCAGTGTTGAAAATTATTTCTTTGTGTCTCTTAGGTCCCCCATCTTACATTGCTAAATTTTAGGAATAACCCTTTTAGTGAGGTGTTTTTTTTCCTCTGGGTGGAAAACCTGCATGTGTCCACCAGAGAGATTGACAGTGTTGCAGAGCATGTTATAGTGAGTGGCGTATGATTACAGTTTAACTTTTTAAAGCTTTAATTTTCTAATTCCAGCAGTAGCAGCAGCAGCCTCTCTGAGGTGGCCTCTCATCTTATTATGGTGCCTAAGGAATTATTACCTCTAAATTAATTGGGAGAGCTGAACAATGCGCTTCAGAGCGGACTGCTCTTGTGTCATCCATTATTTATGGGTCCTCTGACGGCTTTGAAGTGATCATCACACGGTGCCGTATTCTTAGCCCAGAGTTTTGTGAAGTCTCTATTATGGCCCGTGGCTGTGTCTCTGTCTCTGACACATCAAGGTGAGCAGAGAGAGCGCTCTCCCCTGCAGCCGCAGCTATTACAATGTACGGCCGTAATTCAATTTAAAACCACCACTAACAGAACAAGTTGGAGTTACTGAGATTTAATCGCAGTCTTTCACACTGAACAGCTCTGGCTGAATGCAACCAATTAATGAAAAGCAGAATTAATGGATTAATGGAGGGCTGAAAGAGCAAAATGCTAATGCCTGCCTGTTAACCCACAGACATAGTCTCAGACCTGCATTTAGAGCTTTTGTTTGGTTGTAAGCCTCTAAATAGAAATGCATTTGAGATTTAGGTATTAGCTTTTTAGCGTGCATTTAAGCATTTAAGCACATAAATCCTGAGTTTACTCGAGATAATTAACACAACAATCCACATTTAAGGCTCCATTCTACATTATGGCAAAAGCAAACTATGTTGTTGCAAAACCACATTTTTATTCTACAACTCTCTGCAAAGCAAGTTTTTGCTCTTTTGGTTTTGCACTGGGGCTTCCCAATACCGCCATGATCACAAGTTGCTGCTGTAGCCTTTGGTGATTCAACAAAGGGGAAGTAGTGTTAAAAGAGAAAATAGCTGAACATTTAAAGCACATTTAGATTTTTCTCGGTTTTATGATTTATTTTTGAATGTATATTTCTATCATTTGCTCCAGTTGACACTATATTATTTCTAAAAGTACATCTATTATACTACTTTAAAAAAAGCTGCCCTAACAGACTTGATCAAACTGTGATGCTGGAGAATTTTAAACCACAACAACTTTGACTTTTTTTTGAGCTTGTGCTGCAGGAGGAATACTTGCACATTTAGTATTTCTTGAGCAGATGCATCAAAGAAGATACTGAGCTGTTGGCTGAGCCATCACACCCCTGTCAAATAATGCTTAAAGATAGTCGGTAGCTTTTTCCTAAAAAGTATATAAATACAATACTCTACAAAGTAATGCTGCCCAACTATCATGTGTTATGGTGACTGTGTCTGCAGATACCCTATCATCTGTCTGAATATTAATGTTTTGTTTTGGTTGACTCTGTACTTTTCTTGGCTGGGCGTGGATGTGTTTCCCCCAGCCAATGGCGGTGCACAGGTGAGTTTGAGAGTGGATACAACTCAGCGAATGGACGCCTTTCAAACCAGTGAATAATGGGGATGCGGACGTAGCTGCAAAGAACAAAACATTTTATAAAACTGAGGTGAAACGCCATGCAGATAAAGCTATAGTTCTAAAACAAGAGTAAACTTTGGGTTGGCTTTTATAAGGGAAGCGGAGTTGGTCTGCTTTCTTTTGGACAGGCAGGTGCCAAACACCAGCGGTTAGCTTGCTAAATCGGCTTTTCCATTACAACAAATGTAATATTTTCAGTTAGCTTGCAGTTTAGGTACAAGCAGTACAGGCTTCTAGTGGCAATGAACCCAAGAGGAGGGGCCCAGTTTGAATGTTGTGTTTGCAAGCTGCAACAAACATTTCTAATGACTCTGCTTTTAACCTCCTCAACGCTTTAAGCATCTCCTCACTTCAGTAGGCCTATCTGTTTGGAATCGCATTGTGGGAAAACAACATCCCTCATCTATAAAATCAAAAAACTGGAACATTTTGTAATGCAGACATAGTTTCATTATTAATAACTGACTTTTTGTCCTAATAGTGTCAACACTAACACTTTGAATCCCAAAATACTTAAAATTCTGGTTCAGTACATGCAACAGTGCTGCAACAGTGAACGTCTCAGCGTGTGCAGTGAGTGACATTGTGTCTCGCGCTTTTTACACCCCAGATTTCCCAGGACAAAGTTTTCTACAAAGGACACAGTACGCCAGCCTTCCTGAACCTGTTTATTATCTCTGAGAGGTGACCTTGATCTATTGATCCTTATCTCGAGTCATTCACAATGCTGAAAGGACCATTGAATCATGTCAGTCATTTCAATATCACGGTTCTCCTGTGGTTTTTGCTCAGTTTTGGGACGGGCCTACATAATTGGATTTTCTAACCTCAGACTTTTGACACCACCAAAGAGGTTTGGGGAAATTAAAATCTTCCTAGTGCAGTGAATCAATATGAAAAAACAATCCCCCCCCCCACACACTCTTAAAAAGTGCTACACATGCACAGAAAAGCAATTAACCCAATGCAGGAATTGATTTGGTCCACTTCAGCTTATCTCTTTTGGCATGGCCAGGCTTATACATCCCCGCTGGGAAGATCAAAAGTTTTTTTGTTTTTCTTTCAAAACCTGACAACGCCACAGGATTAGCACTGATTTAATCTTCACCAAGCAATTACCTGCTATGGTAATCAATGCAGGGCTGCTGTCTTTAATAGTCTGTAGCATTGCCTCCTTTGCAGGATGTGCAAATTACAGTGATTCATCACAGAACCACAATGCATGGCCAGCAAAGCTAAATCAATTAACGTTAACTGTACACACACATGGACACACATACACACACATACATCTTCTTGTTGTTGCTCCTACTAATCAGGACACTATACTTCCTGGTTAGTAGGAGTAGTATGGTGGAGATGTTGTTAAGAGACCCTGATGCTAGTCTTTGAAAAGTAAACATTACAGCTGTTAGCCAGAAATAAAATTAATTAACAAGTATGTTTCACAAGTTTCTCAGTCCCATACCAGAAAACCAACAGATCCACACATAGGCCTCCTGCCAACAGCATCCTAAAGCCAGTGCTGGGATAGCTACTTGCAAAAGGTAGTGATCTAGGCTTCTAGTTACATTGGTTTAAGATTCACACCAAAGCTAGGCCCAGGAGAAATGTAGCAAGCTATAAAGCAACACAGCAAAAGTAGCTTGCTATATTTATTACGCTTATTTAATATAACTGTATTATTATTATTAGTAGTAGTAGTAGTGGCTGTAGTATTATTATTGAACCAACTTAGGTCAAAGTCAGATCTATATTTCTATGTTTGGTTGGATTGCTCTGTACTATAAATATGAGCTTTATTTCAAGGAAATAGCTTGTTTGGATGCTACCACACTATTTGATTCAGTAAATAGCAACGCTTCCACCAAGCTAAGTTACTAAATATGAGTTTTGCCTTGAAATATGACTGGATAACTCTCCAATTTCATGAATATGTATCTATTCAGTCCCTTATTAATCAGGATGCATTGAAATTATGTCAGCTATTCTTAATTTATACAACAGATAACAATGGCAGAAAAAATTAAGAATAATTTCCCTCCCTTAGCGAGACGCCAGGACAAAATGACAAAGCATGGGGAATGCAATTGCAATTTAAAGTTACCTTATTGCTCTACAATGAGGTAACTTTATTAATATTATTGCTATACCATCATCAACATGCAGGGTTCAAAAGACAAGAACACTTCAAGAAAAGCAGAGGAAGTCATGGAGGCATGTATCCACTGCAGAAGGAAACAGCAAACCATGGAGACAAATGTGGCCCCTGAGTGATTAGACTGGGTTGTGGGGTTAGAGAAGCAGCCTCAGAGAAACTGATTAACTCCAGGACGAGAGCTTCTGCTCCAATGAGCTGAAATGAACACATCTGGCCGTTCTTCCCTTTTCAAATTTGCCCTAAATCTTTTATGCACGTGCACCAGTTCATGTAGAAAAAATCAATAGCAATCCCACCTGTTTCTGTCTTTGGGCGACACCCAGTTACAGCTCACATTCAAGGGACAAGTGAACAGCAGCTGAACAGAGCTGAACAGGGAAGAGCGGAGACAGGAAAAGTCATAACAGGAAAAAATCTGTTTCTGTATCTGACTGGCTGAAAGATTCAGGGGGAAACAGAGATGGCTACAGGTAACTGTGGGACGCTTCTTCATGCGTTGTCACAATATTATAGAAACTGGGTCGTTCATACATCAAGGATTGTAATTTACTTTTAGTCAGCAGTCATTGTAAGGTTGAAACAAAAAATCTGCAATTTAAAACGATTCAAGGCTTTGACACTTGAAAAGTGTCAAAGTTCAAAAACAACAAAACATTTGTTTTACAAACCCGTTTTAGTCATGGTGTTTCAAAACAGTTATCTTAGAGACGGGAGAGGATTACATATTTGTAGGCCTTCTGATGAGCCTCTGATCTTTATGATTAATTATATGTAACATGTTTCAATCTTAAAAGTGCAATTTTGAAACGTACTGAATCTTAGTTATAAGGGGCGAGAGTAGCTCAGGTTGTAGGGACTTGGGTCGGGAACCGGTTCAAGTCCCGGTGCGGATCAAAGTCTTGCAATTGGTTTTGGTAGCTGGAGAGATGGTAGTTCACTTCCAGAGCACTTCCTAGGTGTCCTTGAGCAAGGCACCAAACCCCAAACTGTCCAAGTGCACTTTCACGTGCAGCCCCCTCACTTTGACATCTCTCCATTAAGTGCATGTACATAGGATGCTGTTTGTTCATGTGTATTCCAGCCTATGTGTGTAGCATGTCTCAATAACACAGTGTAAAAGTTATTTCCATTGTGGGATTAATAAAGGATATCTTCTTAACCTGTGCAACAGCAAATCATTAAATGTTTGATCCTTATCCTACTTTACAGTAATTACAGAAAATAATAGTATTTATTTTTAAGCAAGTATCACATACACTTTATCTTCTTCTGTTAGCAAATCTCCCTCTGAAGAAAAGTAAAAGAAAGTGAAATGGCCTCTGCTTTTATTACATAATTTTCTTAAATCAAATCATATGAAATATTCATCTTTGCTGTGTTGTTAAATCAAAAATTATTTAGCTCTCATCCATCCAATTCAATTAATGTCCAATCATCCCACTTCTTCAACTTCAATACATTTTCTTCCCATTTGATGACTTGCATGTCCTCAGACATGATGAAAATGTCCGCTCACTGCTCCTGGTGTGGGTGGATTTCATCAGTTTCCCCCCGCCTCCTCTCTACAGCAGACACAGGCAGACAATACAGACATATTTATATTATTCTGTGCACTGTTCGACACAGCAGGGAACCCAATCTGAACTATATCCTTCGTGCTATTTGGTAATCCAAACAGATTGTTGGATAAACACTATCAAGACCAAATCCATGGCTCAACATTTTCTTTGGTTCAAGCCCCCGGGGTGAGGGATCAGCTGTGCATTCATCTGGAGCCCAATTTGCTTCTTTATGAGGCAGAGGCTGCTGATAAGAGACACTCAGGAAGCCCACTGGATTTATAGAAACAGAGATTTTCATGTTTGAGCATATATTGAGCTATTCTCAGTGAGTGTCAAAACACCTCGAACGTTCATGTTAAGACATAAAATGAGTCCCCCAGCTGCTGTTATAGTGGAAAAGATGTGGCTATGATTAGGTGCAAGTACAAGAGCTGAATATACCTCCTTTTCCTGGAAGAAAAAAAAATCAAGATCAGATTAAGCTGATTAATGTTGCAGCACACACCCACACACACATTTGATGACATTACAGATCAGTGATGGAAGAAGTTGTCAGATTATCTTCTTAAATTGAAATAACACAGAGTCCAGCATTCAAAAATGTACTTCAGTTAATTACAGATAATGAGAAAATATGGCCTCTCCCGTCTAAAGTCAAGGTGCAGGTTTTTAGTGTGTTTATTTTGGACTGCACTGTAACAAGAATAGAGGTCTAATACCCACTAACAGTCATGATGGAGATGGCACAGTTTTTCTTAAAATAAACTGCTTACATGCTGATATTATCAGATGTAATGTTACAGTGCTCACCATAATAGTTAAAGCAACATCATGTAGAAATATGGTTTGGTGTGTTTTGGCACCCACCAAAAGCCTCTGAGTGCAAATACACTGTCGTAAAACACGTTGCTTTTGTGGCTCCACGGCACAGACATCATGTTTTTTGTTGACAAGCAGAGGGGGTGTTGTTGTAATCCAGAGAGCCATGTCGACTGACAAGGTGAGGTCATAACACCTTATCTTGCTTAAATATGACTCTGCTAGGATCTACAGCCTGTTGAAGAGACAACATTTTCCTCAAGATGGATGTATTTATTTATTTGAATGCAAGACTTACACATAACTTGGGTTAGATGACTTTCTGTACCCGATTACAACACAGCCTAACGTAATGTTGCCCAAGAGTTAATCCCTCAGAGCCCATGTTGAGTCCTTAGCTCTGCATCCTTATGGATAGATTGTAGTTTAAAGAGTTTGTCATGAAGGAGGGAGACAAAAAGAAGGCAAAGCAGCTCACAAATTCAACCAGAGACTGGAGCTCGTACTCACTGTTTACAGAGCTTCACGGGGCCTTTTCACTGTTTGACTGAGGATTTCCGCTTGGGAGATCCTCCGTATGCGAGCATGCATGCCAGCCCATTTTCTGCAATGATAACATTTACTTTGCTGCAGGTGGGGAGTTAGCAAAACACTGCGTGATGTGAACACGCTGCAATACATTTCCCAGAGATAAAGGGAAAAGGGTTTATCTGAGAAAATCTTGCCGCTTCTGCCCTCAAAGAGATGAGAGTTAATGGAACAATTTGTAATCAAGTCACATCACATTCAGCCCATGACAGGTGGCTTTGCAGGACTTTTGTTTCAAGCACCGTGCAGTTTTATCTTTGCTCAATAATAACAGCATATTTGGGGGCTTTTGCACGCCTGTGGGGATGACGAGCTGAGCGCTCACATAGGAACTGAGAACATGTCAGATCCTGTGCTGGATCAAAGCAGCCATCAATCTCGCACTGTCAGCGACAACAAAATGCAGACTGTCACATCTGGCTCGCTGGCAAGCTGCTGCTTCTGTGAAAGCTCAAACCTGCTCTGACATCTTTGTTATCTCAGCCATCACATCATTTCCTCTTTGTGATTCTCTGCCAGGCCCCTATTCGCTCTGTCTCTTACTTTCTTCTACTGCGAGCAGCAGGTTGAACCTTGAGTCATATATCAGACAACATTAGTGCTCGTAGGCCCCGCAGGGAGAGAGAGAAGGTGAGCTGAAAACAGGATGTCAGAGCCTCCTGTTTGTGAGTGTTGACATATTCAGGGATGTTAATTATACAGAAATTGCCTCTGCCTCGCCAAACAACATAAGGCCAGACGTTGCCTGAGATAGAAACAAATTGCTCAGGTCAGAGTAAAAGCTTCTATGAAAACACACGACTCTGGCTATTGAATTTAAAGAAAGACAGCATCTTGGCGGCACTGTGGTTTAGTGTGAGCAGAGAGTTAGTGGCGTGTAACACTAAAAGGATGTGATCACTCCTGATCTCATTGAGGTGGCAGAGTTTTCCTTCGTGCTAATTTAATGTGGATGGACAGCTGACGTCTGTCTTTCTCTTTTTTCCTGGTGTCATACTCTAGGAACTTCAAGAATGCCTTTATATAGCACCTAATAACCGATCTTTGGAAGCAACATGTGTTTCTTCTCCTCTGGTTCTGCATAAAACACAACAAAGATATATGACATGAGTCAGTATAGCTTATTTCCTGACTGAAATACTTCAGAAAGTATTTTTAATAAGGCTTCATAATAGAAGGGTGACACATGGACTGACTGCATCTGTGTCCTGTTTGGCCGGCAGAATCAAAAGTGTACACAAGTGATTAAAAATACATTAGCGCCAGCAGCCGTCTCCTGACTTCATTCTCTGTGGGTCCCAGGGGCTTTGGCGGCTGATGCATGAAACAAGCTAGTATTTGTTTTTGTTCGGCACAGGTAGCCTCAGTTCCCACGGGGGGGTTCTCTGTTAATGACTGAGCTGAGAAAGAGCGTGGGTGTAGAGGTGGGTTGGTATTAAAAGAGAAGGGAATAAAAGCAAGAGCAGGAGCTAATCACCAAAGGCTAATTAGTATTTCAAATTTATGCAAGTGTTTCAGGTTTGCAGTCTGGAGAGATTTCATGCAATCTGTGCGATTTCAAGGTAACTCAGGCAAAGACAGTGATGTTTATTAATGTCAGATCACTGATGCACCCACTTCTTGAGACCAGATTATACATTTTAAACTTTGAAAAGGGCTCTAGGCTAACGTTTAATTAACTAATGGAATTTTGAAAATAAAATCATCTGATTTTTAGCTGAGAGATCCATGAGAAAATCCATATCACTCTCATATCTGTAAATTAAAAGGTGTATGAAGCAGTAGGCAAGCCACATGTTAGCTTAGCTTAGCATTTAGACTGGAATCGTAGGGAAAAAGCTAGTCAGGCTATTATTAAAGAAAACGAAGTCCCCCAATAAGCACAGTTTATTGACTAATACAATGCTTCTGAAACACTTGATTTACATGATAATGCTCGGTTGTTTAAAAGAAAGAGTGGAGTGTAAAAACAACAATTAGCTGTTTTAGCGGTTAAGTTCCCGACTATTTCCTGACTGCAGTCAGTTACATCCTGGATTGACCTTGAGGGAATAGTTATGGTTTATAACGCAACAAGTTTTGTACAGAGTAAACATTTGAAATATAAAGATGTTACATATTTAGCCTTGGCCTTTCTTTTTGCATTGGATTTAGCTTAGCATGTAGACTGGAAAGAGGGGAAACAGGTGGTTCCAGCTGGTGGTTGTTTAAATGCAAACAGCTAAACTTATTGAATTAACACAATATTTATATATATATATATTTTTTTTAAAAGATTTTTTTTGGGGCTTTTTGTGCCTTTATTGTACAGGTAGGACAGTGGATAGAGTCGGAAATCAGGGAGAGAGAGAGTAGGGAATGACATGCGGGAAAGAAGCCACAGGTGGGAAGTGACTAACCACAGCGCCCCGACACAATATTTTCATATCAGTTTAAAAGCTTAAATTGCAAAATCTTCATGTTGTGGTTTCTGGGTGTGCCAAACAGTGTCTTTTATTGACTTCCTGCAGGCATGTCGTCACTTTGAGGTTACCAAGAGGTCAAAAAATACCCACATATAACATGTTCGTACAATAAACGAACGGAAAAAGCAACCCCCCCCCCCCCCCCCCCCCTTTCAGGCCTTATGCTAAGCTAAGTTAACTTGCTGCTGACTTCATCTACTTATTTTCTATATTGACCAATACCAGCACAGTATTTATCACTCCATTTCTCAACAGGATCATGTGCTGTGTATTGATTTTATTATCATGTTTGCCACTTAAAACCCACTCTGAGCCTCAACTCCAGCCCGTGTTCTGTGTGGCATCACAGTTGCTATTTAAGACCCGGGGCTTGGGTTACTTCTGGAGTCCATTCACGAATCACTCTTAAACCTAAAGCCTTAAACATGGCCTGTTTCCCCCAGAATGAATCCCTGCCCTGTGGTCACCTTGCCCGCCAGTCACTCATGCCCTACTCAATCCTCAGCAGGCTTTATGTGTGTCATGACTGGAATAGAGTGAACCTGCTTTCAGACAGCCCAGTGGGATCCCAGAGTCCACCCTGCTCCCAGCTTTATTCCCTCCATCTGTTTCCTGCAAGCAAACCCCAGCTGTGGTGAAATAAGAGCGGAGAAAATGGGGAAAGCATCAGGCTGATTTAGGAGTCGTAGCACACCCTCCATGGTTCAGCTTTCACCTCGCTGTCATGATGAAGCTTGCTGTGCTGCATTTCACACAGGGGCGTTGTTAATATGCAAACAAATTAGTCTGTTTTCTTTTCTTTAGCCATTTTCTCACACATACTCCTGAAAATGTAGTCAACATTTCAAGACAGCCAGCACCTGAAATCTTCGCAAGCAAAGGACACTGTGAAAGTCACAGTATAATGTTTACATAGTTGTAAACATTGCATGTGTCCAACATGTCTTCATTTTCGCCTTTATATCTATGCTATGTGTTATTGCCAGTAGAAAAGAACATGACTTAACAAAGATCAAACCTTTGATGCAGTGG
Source organism: Labrus bergylta (assembly GCF_963930695.1). Classification (NCBI taxonomy): domain Eukaryota; kingdom Metazoa; phylum Chordata; class Actinopteri; order Labriformes; family Labridae; genus Labrus; species Labrus bergylta. The sequence goes on along the minus strand of NC_089203.1, from coordinate 12,087,930 downwards.
CCCGGGGATATAAACGCCACCATACCGCCCACTCACTTAAAGCGGATTTTCCTAAATATTTTCACCCGTGTTCTCACATCTGCTCAACCTTAACCTCCAAAATTTAACGAGGAGGCTGGATAAAGTCGGGTGAAAACTTCTCTGCTCATCTGTTTGTGTTTGCACATGCATTTACCTTATCTTTCTTTCTGTCTATCTATTCCTATCATTTCCTGCTTCCATTTAAGATGCATGATTTCTCCTCCCCTCCACCTCCATCCTCCTTCTCCATCATCAACCCTTTAGCCCCACTCTTTCAAGAATGCATGATCTTTCCCTTCCAGTCTGCCCTTGGGTTGAGTCTCATCCAACCACCCCTTTATAGATTGTTCAACTTCCTGTGAGCTCATTTGCTCACACACATCTAAAACACCCCCCACCCACCCCCACCCCCACCCCCACCCCCACACACACACACACACACACACACACACACACACACACACACACACACACACACACACACACACACACACACACACACACACACACACACACACACACACACACACACATACGCACTTGCAGTGGAGAAACCCCGATCAGTCGTCCACCAAGTTCACTTCTGCCTCTCCTTTCAGTCTTATCAATAATTCAAGCCTCACTGATGGCAGCCCTGGCAGGTTGAGGCGGTGGAGGCAGCTCCGGGGCTTTGAACAGAAGGTCAGGCCTCACCGGGGCCTCTGCGATGGCATTAATTAGATACTTCCTGTTGCACCCAAAACAAACATCTCCACACTTGAACTGTTCTCATTACCCTTCCTCTCGCAGCAGGTCCTGAAGACTCTGACATATTCACAAAATGACACCAACAGCTTACCCCCTTAACTGCTCACCTGTAAGGGGTCCCTGTCTCCTACTTTGTTTTGAACACACACAGAAAGACACTCACACATCATGACCAAGATCTCTTTCCAAGACCCCCATCTATTCCTGTCTCCCACTAATATCAGTGTTTATTTTTCGCCCTGTCCCCTCACAACTTTATCACTGACCTCCAGTCTGACCTCTGTTGGGCTGATCCCACCACCCTCCTCCCCACTCCCCACATACCTAGTTTCTGTCTCAACAACTCATTAAAAGAGTGATGGCTCACTCAGGCAGTCCGAGGCAGCCGCCTCCATCCTGATCTGAGGCCATCCATCTCTCTGCCAAAAAGAAGCGGCTTGAAGAGGACGACATAAGGAAAGGCGTTGTAAAAGGTAGGTTGTTATATAGAAGATGAGATAAGGAATTGGCTCTAAAGCTAGACAAAAAGTCTTGTTCAGATAGTCTTGTTAAATGGACGGTGGAACAGAATATTCATCTTTTTTTCTGTATCAAACTTCATCTGCATTGCTGACAATATTACTCTTTCTGGGCAGAAACATCCCCCAAATTACACCCAAAGTTTAATACCTGCAAGCCAAAAAGAGGAAAAGTCAGTATTGGAACATTTCTGTTGAAATTGTCTGCAATACTATGTCTTTGCTATAAAATATGCATTATTAAAATGTCTGCTTATATACACATAATTAAACATGAGGGTTAAAAGGTTTACAGGCATGCTAGCGGCTATGTAAGGCGGCATAGCAGTGTTTCGAACTCAATGCTAACGTTAGTGAGCCAACATGCTCACAGTAACAATGTTGATGTTAAGAGGGTGGAATGTTAATTTCACTGCACTAAATATAAAGTATACGGTTCAGGCTGATTGGTGCAGATTATTTTACTAATTTTGCACATCTTGGGTTGAAAATTTAGATATCTGGCATAATTGTTATATAAAGAAGATATTTGTACTTACCATCATCCTGCACCTTCCCATACAACTGTACAGTTCTTCCATTATTCCTATTGCACACATCTGTCATCAGATTGTTTACTGTATTTTATTTTGGGTTTTTTTGTCTTATTGTAGCCCTCCCGACAGTAGGAGTATACTATTTTCTATTTCTACTTTTATTTTCTACTTTTTTTTTGTTGTTTAATGGCGATAAACCTAAACTTGGACCTGAATGATACTTTTGATAATGACGTTTTTTGCAATATCACAGAGTCACCAAAGTTATACAAATTCATAATATGAAATAAACATTTGTATGAAATGTCATGATCCAACAGTTGTTGGAAAGTTAACTAACCCAAATGTGAAGCTCACAGCAATACTAGAAGAAAGGTCAGGAGCACACTAAAGACTGTATATTTGATCCTATGGGACGGCAAATACATGGTCAATAATTGCATGGCAGTACATCCAAACGCTTTTGAGATATTTCAGTCTGGATAAAAGAGGTAGGCAAATATAAAAAGAGTCATACTTTTAAAAGGCCAAAATGAAATCAGCATTGAAGGTTTCATTCCAAAGATTTTCAAATTTGATTCACATTTTTGGATTCATTTTCTACAGAAAGATTGACAATGCCCTAATGAGAGGAAAATAAAGTTGCAACCTCAACTGCTACAAGTCAGAAGATCCTTCGAGGACAAACCGTGTGGTTTATCAGCCAGACTAAAACAGCCACAGGGGGGTGTTTAAACTTTCCTAACATGTTGTTATTCACCCTCAAACCAGCCTATGTATATGTCTTACTACAGTGCCCAAAACAACAAACAGAACATTACTTCACTGCAGGCTACACATACAGTTTATTGCTTGAACAGCCAGACAGGAGGGTGCAGAGCACACAGTTTGCCTCGAGGTATTCCTTGGGCTCGTCTTACCAGCAAGATAAAGGATGAAGGGGTTGTCTTCCCTCCCTGCATATTAAGTTTGATTCAAAGGTGAAACACAGTAGCCCAGATACATCTCCCTCCCCTGATGCTTCACCTATTGATTGGAGACTAGCAAGGGGAATGAATTATCTGGCTATCCATTGGTGTGTCATTAAGACCCAGACAGGATGCTTAATAATGTAATCCTCTGAGTCTCCCAACTCCTGAGGCTTCCAGCATACTAAATACCTCTTACATCTTAATCATCTACGGATGGTCTAAAAACCATCTGAGGGTATTTCCTTCTTGCTATGTCACACTCTTTATTTACAATGTGGAAGTGCCCGTGCTACTAGTGGCAGTATTATAGCTACTGGGGCTAGTTATGGAGTAACTGATAACTATCTTATGGGCTTTTCAAATAGCTTTCCCAGCACTGTTTATTTTAGCCTGCAATTATCCCGTGTTGTTCCCTCACATAAACGGGAGTTTTCTTTTAACCCTGACCCCAAGCAAACGATTATTGGTTTTCATTTGTCAATTCCCCCAGGAGGCCTTGATTTATTTTTAAATCAACAGACGAAAAAACTAAAGCTGCTGAAATTGGATATTAATTGCGTTCCATCAAGGTTGATTACTACAGAGGTGTGTGCGTGTCTGTTTGTGTGGCTGCACAGTGAGCGTGTGCGTGTTTGTGCATTTGTGGACATTGTGTTGGCTCATGAATCATAAATCTATTTTTGAAAGAAGCAACGCTGAGCATATAATTACAGTCATCTCTGGCAATGATGGGAAGACTGATGGAGGCCAGAACATGATGGTCCCTGCAGGTCTGATTGAAACACACAAAAGAAACAGAAAGCAATAAGTTGTGTTTACTCAAGTTCACAGGTTTGGAAGTGAAAAATCAAATAGACTCTGAGAGCAAATTAATTTCATGACTGTTTCGAGGGAATTTAATGGCCTATCACAAATAAAAAATAAAACAATACTCTTGCTTCTCCTTCAAGATGTGTTGTCCTGGGAACTTTATCTCTCATCACTAATTAAATCAATCAACTAATCAATCAATCATTCAATATTTATTTGTATAGCAATACCAAATCATGACAAATTATATCTCAAGACGCTTTTCAAAAGAGCAGCAATTTTATATGAATGATATATGAAAGGTTTGGTAAGATTTTCTGTATTGTTTACCTGGTTATTAATAATGAAAACCCGATTGCTGGATGTCAGTGCTCTTTCAAGAGGAGGGCTCTTATGAACCTATCCTCAGACGTGATGTGACACATAATGAATGATTTAAGCTCAAAATCTGATTGTAGACAACTGAAAATAATATTTATGAAATATTTTCTGTGTTTGGTTCTGGTGCTGATATTGTGCATCCCATAAAATTGTTTTGATACAATAAACGGTACATGTTTTCATCTGATTTCAAAGTTAGCTAGCTCCAGCTATTTATAAAATATAGTGTGCATTAGGATATGGTGACTTTGCCAGCTTCCTGTTTTGTTATTCATTTTTCATGACAGTTCAGCAATGCTCCTAAAGGCAAAAAATATGTTCTCATTTACATTAATTAGCAAGTTTCTATGCGAGTCAGAAATTTCTGTCAGACAAGGGGCAAGCAAGTTGAGTTATAATAGAAGAATTGAGTTGAGTTGCAAGTCCTCAATTGAGGAACAGAAAGTTGCTGTCAGAAATAAGCTGTTTGTGTTGTTTTATATTTTTAAAGTCGAAAAAAGGACTTTCCTGTGGCCTCAGGCGGTTTCAGAGGCTGAAAATGTCAAAGCAAGATCGCTGTTTTTTCACTTTACCAGAATGTCAGCTCTTCTCATTTCCTGTCATCTCACTCTTGATTAATACAATAAGGAACACCAGAATGTGAAATATTTCCAATGTTTTAAACATGATGCATTGATTTGTACTACCTTTAAAAGTGCATCAGAGCAGAGGTCAGCGTGTCCATGTCTTTAAGGCATGAAACAGATTTGATCAGTCTTATCTAATACCTTTCTTGATCCTTCTTTGCTTTTAAAACTTAAACTTAGCTCAACATCGTGAGAATCAGGCATTCTCTCTCTATGTTTTATTCAGGACAAATCTTTTTCATTTACCACTGAGCTTTGTGTCAAGTAGACAGAGCTATATTTTCTCTGTAGCAATCAAATCAAAGCTGTGGGAAAAAAAAATAACCCTGGAACGAAGTTACAGAAGCGCTGTGAGGGGAAACGTATGGCTGACCGTATGTATGCATCCACATTTTTGTGCAGCGATGCATGCACATACAGCATGTCAGTGACTGAGCACGCTCAAATGTTTCATGAATGTTTCTACACTGGAATTCCAGTCTGAATTATTTACATGTTTTAGTGAGGCCCTTAGTTGTCTCAACAGTATAATTGTGCATGTTTCAGCTAGCTTAGCAAGTGTTGTGTATTGGCTTGAGTGCATATAGTCACCCTGACCTTCATTATGGGACCTTGCGGCGAGGGCAGGCAGGGGTCAAACACTCGCTGGTGGGGGTGCTGGGGAGGAGGTAGACATTATTAGCGATTAGTGCAGAGTCCCAGAGGGAGCCAGCATCAATTACTGCACACAGCTTGCTTTCTCAGGCCAGCGCGGGAGCCTCACCATACACAGCTAAGCTTCATGACAACACATCTGGAGGAGATCGCTCCTGTCGAGCCAACCAGACCTCCAACAGACTTCAGCAGAGATGACGAGGCGCTAAAATCCGGAGTGGAACTGTGATTTGAACTGAGGGTTGTGTTCAGGGTAACGATACAACTCAGGGGAATTGTGGGATATATACACATGTGAAGTGTTATCTCTCATCTTTTTGTTTTCCTCCATCTGTCTGCCACCTCTCGTCTCATCCTATAGTTACGCTCTTCAGGATGCGACTGTCAGCCTGCAGACTACCGTAGCCTAGTTGCACAAACCCCTCTTCTGAGTGTTTTAGTGTAGTCAACAGGCTAATTTACTGTTTCCATGGTCACAGAAGAAGCTGTCAGTCTCAGTCTGTCAGATGATATAAAAGAAAACTGTCTATTAGTGTTCAAACATGTACTGTCTTTACACTGCTTCCTCTGCAACACCAGTCCAGGAAATAACACAACACATACACACAGAGCTAATCTCAGCCCTATAGTGCACAGATAACACTGAAAAAGTTGGGTCTAAAGATGTTTCAATTTTAGGTTTTTATAGGCTAAGTTAACGGTTCAACATTGTTGCATTTGCTACATTTCTGAAAATATTTTTCACAGTATCCATCATGATATTTGGTTATGAATATATTGATATGGTTATTAGTTCAATACATCATACTTAGAATTCAAAAATAAAAGCCTCATTTTACAGAAGCCTTAAGCACTTCTACTTCATTTTCCTGCTGTAACAAGTTATTTCCAGTTGTTTTCTTGAGATCTCGATTTATTAATCTTGTATTTGCAGAGCTGCAAAAGCACACAACATAAGAGGCTTATCTTACATCATTAGAACGGGCAACAGTAACGTGGCATGTTGTGATTCGGCCTGCAGTGAACAGCATCGTTTTGTTTCCTAGATCAACAGAAAATTATCTCATTATCAGGGAAAAAAAACACCCTGTTACCTCGAGATTAATTAATCCGTTATAATAATTAAAAAAAAAGCTCAACTGCTTTTTTTATTCTGCGATATTTAAAAAAAAAACTAAGAATCTCTCGTTATCAAGGAAAACAGAGTGAATAAAATGTATGGATGCATTTCTGCACAATTATTCCTTTACATTTTGATACAATGTTTTCTAATGTTTTTCTTATCATTGTCAGACTGTGAGAAGTGATGTGGGTCAAACTAGAAAATCAAAATGAACATCAGATACATTTTTCTGACACCCAGGTTTTGTTGTGATGGCTAGATATTAACACGCTAATTTGAGTTCAAGTTGTCTTTGATCTGAGAAGTTTATTTGTTTTTTGATGCTATAAAAAGGAATAAAATGTCATGAAAAGCCTATCCTTAAAGACCAACATTAGAGGCTGACCTGCATCTTAATGGGAGTCAATCCTAGTATCAGGTGTCATCAATTGTCAAAATGTTAATTTATCTTGTGTCATCTCGCATGTCTTAGAAATGTTTACAGGTCAGAGCTGATTTACAGTCTCAACTCTTCAGGGACTCCTTTTGACTTATAAGTTCAATTTCAAAAGTTATTTCGACAGCTGAGAAAACAATGTGGCTAACATGACCATCTGTTCCCGAGATTTCATTAAAATTACACTATCATTTGTGTTTCTTCTTCAATACTTGTGCTCTGACTCATTCATGTTTCCTATCTCCCAACATCACAAAATGTGAATCCTGATTCTACTGAGGAGGATAAAAATATTCATCCACCCTTGTCTGGATCCTTTGGGCTTCCAAGTTAAAACCAAGAGACAAAAAAAATAGAACAGAGCCAGCTGTAAATGCAAGTTTTTCTCCCTCGTTTGGAGACAGAAGCGAAAAGAAAAAAAAACTTCTCATTGCTGACTTTGAGAGAAGCTGCTACCCTTGGTAAAGTTGTATTTTGCTCTTATCTGGATTAGTTCTCTCTGGCTGCTTAAATGCAGCTTATGCAGACACTGATAATAGTCACAGCTGAAGCACTCACTGCTGTGTGTCAACACAGCAAAAGGAATCAGCTTTTTAAAGTCAGCAGATCATGTCTCATTTTGTTTTTGTGTTGAAATAAAGCTTCCAAGCTGTTCTGAGTGCAGACTGTGAAGTTGATGTATTGAGAGCCAAGTATAACAGTGTCCAAGCCGATGACGTCTTCTCCGTCCACAAGAGGCTCAACTGCAGCGCATGACCTCTCTGTAATCCATAAACATCTCAGACACAAACTCGCACATGCACATGCTCACAGAGAACCTAATCCCCTTTTCTGCACTTGGGACTAAGCACAATTGGATTAACGCTTGGATTGTTAGGACTCTTTCGTTCATGGTTTACAGCACCTGAAGAGCTGCATCAGTGTCATCCTCTATGACAACAAAACCCTTGACAAATGAAACAGAACCAATGCGGGATAGAAATGTGCATTTCAAAGCGCCGAGATCCGTAGTGAAAAGAGATTGCCTCTGACCACAGAAAAACCCCTCCAGTCCATATAGGAAGAAAAATAGCTCCATTCTCCTCCTAAAAGCATTTTCCACCTGGTTAAGCCACACAATCTACCTCGATGTGAGCAGTACAGGAAAATCTGCTCCCCAACGAGGGGACGGCTGAGATCAAAGCAGGCACAGAGCTTCAGAGGAGTAGGAATCGAGGCAGCATGGGATGTTATGTGTCGACACACGGAGGCCACAGTCCCAGAAACATTAACACTCCCTTTTCGCTTTACAACAGAAATACATGACGTCTCTACGAAGCACGAAGACTCCACAGAAAAAAAAGAACACGGTCTGATTGTTTGGGTTGCATGCTCATGGGGCAGAGGATTGCAGTTGTATTCATAGTTGGCAGCATTTGGGTGGGTTGAGTATCTCGGCTTCCCAAATTGCTGAGTGACCTTTCCTTCGCTGCCTGAATTGACAAGTTTGTGAAAAGGTCCTGCTGTCTTGCTGGCAGATCTCTGGGAAGGCTGACACTGACGAACACCAGAGGGCAAAACAAAGCCAGAGAATGGATGAAAGGAAAGTGAGTGCGAGGAGAGGAGAGAGAGAAAGAAATATGGTTTGTTTAGATTGAAGAGCTTTTGATTGATTTTGAGATGGGATGGAAGATGTTGAAGTATTTTGGGTCGTACTTTCATGTTTAAAGTATCCGTGCTTTACTTGAGAATGTCTTTGTTCTGACAACTACTTTTAGTTTTTCCCTCTACACTTCAGCACAAAAAATAAGTTCTCAGTTTTCAAAACACTACTTTCTTTAGCTTTCAAGTATTTGATGGGGTAATTTTCATGTTTTTAACGATTGTGCAACGCCCCAACACAAAGACCGATTTGACCCAAGGGGAACGGATAAAAGGAGAAGAAAATTCCCTGGTGTATCTCAATGCACATTTTCTTTTAAAAGCATGTTTATAAATGTATTTTGACTACATATTCAAAACCGGTTCAAAAGTGAACGTTTTTATCAACTATTGGAAGACGTTGATTAAATGTTTATGTCCAAACTAGATTTATCAGGTGAATCTTCTTGTGTTGCAACCTTCACAAACATAAATACAACAATTTTTAAGTCGCATCCTATATATTGCAGCTTAATGATTGAATAAATGAGCACTTAATGAGTATGGCTAATTTACAAGTTACACTGCCTAGTCCACCTTTAGCCACTGAATTCTTTCAACTGTCTATTCAACTGTCTATTATCATAATTTCCGTCCCCTTTTCAACATGTTTTCAGCCAAATTCCAATGTTGAAATCCAGTAAGCATACTGGGATCCTTCAGAAGTAACAGGACCGAATATGCTTACAGACAAAAGAATGCTCCATGGTGAGGTAGGGGGGAATGCAATGACCATGAACTTCTAGCTACGTGGATGACAGGAAACACACACACTGAAGCATATTTCACAGCCTCAACTTTTTCACTCTTGCCTCTTAAAAGAACATGAATCTGTGCTTCTGTTTCAACACATGCACTGTATCTGTTCTTCTACTTGAGATGAGTTTGTTAACTAGAACTGGCTCTGTTGGTTTTACACAGTCTTGTAATTTTAGTGTTATGACAGCTCAGACAACGCATAAAAGTTATGGCTTGTAATTGAGAAGGGCAAAGTGTTCCCTGAGTGTGGTCTGTCATATGAATCATCCAATCTTAATGCAGAACCACAAAGTCAACTCATTGATTACTGTCACTAACTTTTAACCACAGATTTCCCACAAAGACCTTTTTTTCTCTCTTCCCCTATATCTCACTTTGTCACCCCTAACCATGAGCAGCGTGAGTGTGCCTCTATGAAGTGTCAGAGTTGACTTGTTCCGGCACCAAAGCGCCATCTGGCCTCTCCCCACTGTGCTGATAGAGACATCAACTCTGACAGTGTGTGAACAGCCTCTTGTGGATTTAGAGGAATTGCACATCAACAATGGGTGTCCACATTACACGGTACATCAGATCATCCAGTTTCATCATGCGTTTGTTTTCGCACACCCTCAGCCGAGGAGTTGGAGCCACAAAAATGTAATGAGTGCACTTGAGGACTCTCTGTTCCCAGCGCTGTTACTTCAGAGATTCTCTGGCAGCAGCTTCCCACCTCCAAGCTGCAAACCAACTTAATTAATACTTGAGCGGACCTGGGTGTCTGTTCCTTTCTTGTATCTGTTCTGCTCCTCTGTTCACCCTCTCTCTTTACACTCCCATAATAGTTCAGTGACTACAGGCCCTCATTTGGGCTGGTTCTGATCAGTCCTCCACGCTTGATGATGAGCCTCTTTCTTGCTCCATTAGACGCGGAGTTTGTTTCCACTCTAAAATTCTGTACAATCAGTACAATGATTCAACAGACAGCATCTCTAATGCCGAGCTTAGCATGAGGAGACACTCTTGTTTGCGTTTGATTCGTGGAGAAATATTTCCACTTTTGGGGGGAAATACAAGTATTAGGCATTTTGTCCACAGTGAGAAAAGCTTTACACTATTCTTGCATTTTGTAGCTCAAACCAGCAGGCTGCTAGATTATTTTAGCATTTAACAAGAAGGGGGAACTAATTCACATATAAGCTCCTGTGGAGCTCAGTCATCATGTTATATTGCCATTGTTCTCTGTAAGAACGGGAAAGTTTAGATTATCGTGGATTATGTTGCCAATTCTATCAGATAGAGTTTAACTAGGAAATATCAGAATAATTCAACTTCATTTTTTAGCTTCAGAGGCACTGGGAGGAAGATTCTGTTGGCTTTGGACAAAGCTAGCCTTTTTTGGTATTTGCTGCAAGGTGTATCCCTGTGCATTAGCAAACAAGTGTGTTTCCCGATTTGTTTGGAAACTGATTTAAACAACCACTTAGCCCGTGTGACATTAGAAACTACAAAGACTCCCTGTCCCTTCTTTCTTTATCCTTTAGTCTTTTCCTCCTTTCACCCACCCTTAGATTTACATTTGTAATAACTTCACTGAAGGCGCCTCTTTTCTAACGTTATATGAGGCTTTTTGCTGTATTCTGTTTACCATCTCAGCACCACATACTTTCTCCTCCTCTTTTGAGTCCTATTTTGTTTAACACAGCCAACAGCCTCAACTCCCCCTCTGTGTTCCTTTGCTATATCATTTTCCCTCTCCTACTGCTGTAGCTGTTTGACTTGAATGCAGAACTGCAGGTTTCCCGTCCTGGTCTAGCTGCAGGCCGCCTATTAGATCAAGGTCTTCTGCATTTTCATCTTTAGACAAGAAGAAGAGGAGGGATCTCCCCGGTTCCTTGCCTGAACAGAGCCTGGAGCTGACCGGCCTTTTGGCTTCACCCAGCACATCATCAAACGGACAGTGAGAGGCAGGAGAGGAACGAGGGAGATCGAGGAGCGATAGACAGAGCTGAGATCAAGGTCCCAGCGGAGGCCAACACTCCCACTCGCTCCATGCTGATGACTCATGGAAAGGATATCTGCTAGTGAGATTTCACCTCCTGCTACGTTCAAACACGGGGTTTGCAGCATGAAAAACATCTACATTTACATCATGTACTGAGCCCTTTAAACAGACAGGCATTGATTTCTGTTTTCAACAAACAAATAAATATAAATGTGGAGCACTGGGCCATGTTTGATTTGTTAATCATTCATTTTTATTTTGTAACATGTGCTATAATTTGAAATACTGGCAACATAATCTTTCTTATGAGGTTAGGGCAAGAGACACGTGGATATAAATCTGACTTCATGCGTTTACAATGTGTCTGCAGATTCCACTATTACATTACTCTAGGCCATTTTCAATATGTGTAAATGTTTGTGCTTGTGCTCAATTGGTTGGTAAAATGTTGTTTTTTGATCAACCTTCTATATCTATGGTTCATAATCTTTCAATAACATAAAGTGTGTTGATGTCTTAATCCAACATTGTAAACTACAAAAAATGAAACACATGTATTTTAGCGTTTACATGACTTTAGTTATGTACCATTTCTGTTATTGTGACTTTGGTCTTTATAGTCAGAAATCCTTAGTTGTCTTTTTGCTTTAGAGTATACACGACTGATTGAGTATATTTTGCTGTGTGCACTTTATTATGAAGCAGGTATTTTAGTCTATATAATATTAATATTATTATAAGTTCATGTTTGGAGATCAGCCTGATAAGGTGTCAGTCATGATCCATGTTTCTGCATGCTTTGAGTTCCTATTGCTATGACAACAGCATCAGATAATCTATAAACAAGTGGAGCTAGAAAATGCTGGCTTGTGTCAAACTATAACCAGTTAAATCAAGCTCACATCATATAATGTACACATAAAGACTGTGGTTACCTCATTTAAACTGAAAGGAACACATAGATTAAAAAACAAAAAAAGCAGTTTGAGAGAACGGTATAATGTCCAGTTTGCATAACTCCTGTTGTGGACCTAAAAAGGTCTCACCTTAGCCGAACTAAGTCTCATTAATCTACCTTTCTATTCTAAGCTCATTGCGTACAGTAACACCAGCTTGTGCTTTCTTCTGTTACTCCTACATCACACTTCTCTCAGCGCTGCTTTCCTGAATGCTTTTGGCAGAGTTCATATATGCAATGTGTCAAACGTTGTCACAGCAGCAACACAACTTCTACCAGCTGTAAACAATACACACAGCATGTTCTGGGCTGTAAAACATTTAGACAGACTGCAGAGAAAATAGGCCCTAAATGTTGCTGCAGTGATGTTGCAATGAGCCTTTGGAGGAGTTCAACACATCTGTCATTTGTCAGAGCCACCACCCATAAAGGTCAGGGGAATTTTTCAGAGTAAGCAGCACGTGGAGTTTTTTAAGCCCATGCAACCGATCAAACTTGTGGGTGCCTGCTAAGATGAATGATGGCCCTGAAAACTGGATGGGTATATAGACCATTAACTCCAAATGTACAGGAACAAAAAAAAAAAAGGCTTTGAAGAATGGCACTCATTCTAGTTATATGGAGCTCAACTAGAGGGCTGTGTCCATCTAGTGTTCAGACATGGTAAGTGAAATTGCTGTAATATCAGACAAAATGAAATACATCACTATGTGCGCTTGCAGGAACATAGTGTGGTTTCCTGAGCTCTAAATACATGCGTGTGTGACAGAGTTTAACTCATTTCTGTTAATAATTCTCAGAATGGTTTTATTCTTACACAGCTGTGCGGCAATGAGCTGATTATTGGTCAGACTTGAGTTGAAGTATGAAAGCAACAGTAAAAACCATCTTTCACAATACAGCATCTGGTTTAACCACCATTTTATTTGGCATAATTTAAAATCATCTCACTGTTAGTTCATTTATACAAATATGCTTTTGTTATATATAAAACAATTACAAACAGATTTCTACAAATCAAGTTCCCAGTGTAAAAGCGTAGTACCACGCACACGGTAGCATACAGCTCCGGGACACAGACAAGAGAGCCCACAGGTGCATGTTCCACTTCAACAGCATTATCCAAGTGAAATCAGGACACGGCAAAAAATACTAACTCACCCCAGTTGACAGTTTGACATGTTGTGCACTTACATTCAACCCTCAGAAATTCTCACATATCCTTTGGCAGATCTCAAACCGCATCACTGTTTTTGCACCACATCTGCTCGTGTTGCGTTTCGGTTATCCTAGACTTTACACAGGCCTCAATCTAGGTGAATTATAATACACTCAGCTCAACGAGTAAATGAAAATAACAATAGTAAAAGGGCTGCTGGTATGACTGGCACAAATTGGCCAGTCATTGCTAAAAAAAAATAAAAAAAAAAAATAAAATGTATAAAAATCTTCAGATGCGACAAGGCAAGTTCAACAAATGCAGCTCTTGCTAACCGTATGTGCAAGTTGTGCTTGTGCCTTTCCCTCACTGCACCATGCAACACAAGTATGTAAACCACAATCTGTTGAGAGCTGTGGGCCACCAGCACTCCGCTTCATGTGCTCCCTTTTACAAATGCTCAGAGACGTGTTGCACAAGATGTCAGTTTAGCACCTGCGACTTTCAAAGAGGGCTGTAGGAACTGGCTGTGTATGTGTTGACTGGAAGAAACTAAGGCATAGAGCTTCTGAGAAATAACCAAAAAGAAACACAGAGTTGGTCAAACCTGCATTTAAAAAGGTCTTGGTGGCATTTGCATCACTATAAGAAAACCTTTTGGGGAGCATGGTGATGGTCTTTGGTTTAGATAAGGCACCTGACCAAATAAAAGGCTCCTTTCGTATTGTAAATTAACTGTTGTTTTTACACAGCAGACAAACTGAATGGGTAGATATGACAAGATGCTTCTTCCACAAAGGTAATTAAATGTCACTAACCAGGATAAAAGGAATAGACATGTAAAGAGCCTATCACGAGCCAGGTAAAACATACTCTAGTATTTCTTGCAATGCTGAATTAGTTCTGCAGTGGTCATAGTCTGCTGACCTGAAATGTAAGGCAGAAATGTAATGGAGAAGTGGAGCACTGTTGAGTGGTGGTAGATCAAATCTGAGTATTAATCATAACACACAAACATTTTACTGATCAAATAAACATAAGCTATTACAAAAAATATATTCAACTTTGGCCATAACCGCACTCGAGGGTTAAAACATTTTAGGAAAAAAAATCATTTACAGAGTAAATTCAATATTAGACAAAATATAGTCTCTTTGACCCCATTGTGTCAAGGAGTCATTCTTAGGCATGCTTTAATGGCATTCGGTAAGACATAGACAGAGGAGAGCTGTACAACAACTCAACTTTCTGATACGCGAGAAATCCTCGTACCAGTGAGGGTTAATTTGGCAGAGGCCTTTTGACACCTGCTCCTCTATTACTGATGATGGCAAATGGTCGGCTGCTTTTAATGGGACCAGCTTATCTTCAAAGGCCCTCTGACTCTTCCATGCATGGCGGTGAGAGAGGTGAAAGAGGCTGGAAGTGTAGCCTGCCAGACAGCTTTTACATGCCAGACTGAACACGAGGGGGACTGCAGCGCCACAGTTTAACCTTTAATCTGAGCTAGTGGGTAAGGGGTACTGGCACTTGTCCGAGTGTAAACACACCTCATCTGGACTCAAGCTGCTTGAAATTAAAACGTGTTCACCCTCTACTTGGCTGTTTATTACATTTAAATAGGCAAGTCAAACCATCTTGATGGTGACGCTGCTTGATACTCATGAGATGCAACCTTGGTGAGAGTATGAGGTAGTCATTATTTCTCCACCTGAACAAAGGCAGATCTCTTCTCTCCAGTCGAACAGGGTAGCTTGGTTTGGATGTTGTTATGGCTTTTGACAACCATGATCAGCATTTTATAAGGCGAAGCAGAGAAGCTATAAATCTAGAAAAGATGTAAAATTGGACAATAAGTGTAAATATCAAAAGTTAAAATGTAAGAAAAATAGAAGATACGGTCAGTTGCTGCCATCTTGGCACAGTCACTTTGGTGATGATGGTAATGGAGTGAAATCCTCCAGGAGATGATTAAGGAAGAGAGGAGGAGCAGAGGAGCAGAAAACACAGTCTGAACTGCTGTTGGTGGTAGCAGCCAGATGACGACTTTTGTTCCTTTGCCTTCCTTTGCATCTGAGGATCTCCATCATCCCTCTCTGCAGTCCAAATCTGGGAATTTTTTTTTTCTTTTTTTTACTTTTTACAACAGCACACACTTCTTGGGACTCTTTTTTGTGACAGGATACAACACTGCTCTCACAGCTTCAGCAAACACCTCCCTGACACCATCCTGCAGCAGAGCAGAACACTCCATGTATTTCACAGCCCCAATCTGCTTGGCGAGGGCATTCCCCTGCTGCTGGGTGGTAGGGGCCAGGCCCTGCTCCTTCAGCTTCTTCACTGTTTCTGTATCTCCTCTCAGGTCCCTCTTGGTGCCCACCAGCAGGATGGGTACATTTGGGCAGTGGTGAGACACTTCAGGGTGCCACTTGTGCCTGACATTAGCATGGGAGGAGGGGCTGCCAATGGAAAAGCAAATGATGAAAACGTTGGTCTGGGGATAGGAGAGTGTACGAAGGCGGTCATACTCCTCCTGGCCTGCTGTGTCCCACAGGTTAAGGCTGACGGTGCGCCCGTCGACACTCATCTGAGCACTGTAGTTGTCGAACACTGTGGGAATATACTCTTCTGGAAAGGCATTGGTGGTATAGGAGATGAGCAGGCAGGTTTTACCCACTGCCCCGTCCCCCACCACCACACACTTTATGGTCTGCATCCTGCCTACGACCACTGGGGCTGCAGCACCTGACAACAGAGAAAAAAGGGAACCCGAGTAACTTAAATGCCACACACACACACACAGAGGCCAATGTATAAGGATGGCGAAACCAACAATTACTTTAGGGGAAAAATGCCGACAGTAACTCTCAGTCAGCTGTTTGTAGAGCTCAGTTATTTTCACAATAAGCAGACAAGCTGAGGCCGCCAACTTCAGCTCATCGACGTAATTAACGCTGCAATTAAAGTCTATATTTAACAACCTCTACTAAGATTTCCACAGAGGACCTTGAACAAATAACAACACCTTAAACGGAAGTGAGACGTCGCTTTTTACTCGCTTTATTATCCCGGTCTGTTCACTTTTGATACTAGGCGTTCCCCCAGTGGCTAGCAACAAGCTAAGGAACTAGCGCGTCTGGTGGCTAACAAGCAAGCTAGTTAGCAAACAAGTTGAAAGTTCATCTGCAAGCTACTTCTCAAAAAGTTATGTTTCTGGACAAATAACCCCCATCAAGTAACTCGAATATATTCTCAAATCTTTTAAAACATGTTTCAGGAGTAGTTGTTAGCTTGAACCGTTACATTTTGAGAGATTTTGTGACTTACCGCCACTTAGCTTTCGATCTCCTTTCGCTTGGAATAGTCAATCACAGCCGCATCCGGGGAGCTGTCCATTACGTAAAGACCGACGCACGGAAACAAAGCAATCTGGTAATTGTAGTTTTATTTTGTGACTGTCGTTCCATGACACTAGATGGCGGTGTTAAGCTTCTACTTCTGCGACCACACACACACACACACACACACACACACACACACACAGAGGTCTATACATACTCATATATATATATCCAATATATCTAGGACATATATATATATATATAGGCCTATATGCTTTTCTACATCCATATTAGATATTTAGTTTTTATTTATTTGTCAATTTTATTTCAAAAACAATAAAGTTAAGAAAAACAAACAAACATAAAATCTGCCCCTCTTTTACAAAACATTAATTAAAACAAAACAGAAAACTTAATTCAAAAACAATTTAAATTAAATTAAATTAAATTGGCTGCAGGCAAACACAGCCACTGGCAGCATATTCAAAAATATGTCAGACTCAAGCGTCATACCAAAAAGTACTCTGGGCACCAACTAAAATTTTACTCGGTAATTGAGGCCATATAGGCTACAACTGCTAGGTTTATGAATGGAGTTTGCATATTTATCTCCCTCCAGCAAAAAGAAAGAAGGCCTATGTCCTTAATTTGTCAAAATGATGTCCAATGATACAACTTTCATTCAGAGTGACCCTTTGGAGGCAGTAATTATTTTTTATAGAGTACACTCTGTGTTCAGTCCAATTGTCAAGTCTTGGTATGACCATTATACATGTCAAGAAGGGTCTGAATGCATAAACCCCTACATACCATTTGTTCTGACTTTACCCTTACTCTTGAACTTGCTTCATTCTCACCACTAAATGCCACAGTGTCACTGTTGTGTGTGTATAGAAACAGGTCATAAATACCCCATCTCTTGTCTTGTGGACCTCATGCGAGCTCTTTGGTCAGCACCGGCCTTAAAGCCCATATATCACTTATTCACCTTCAGACAAGATCATTATTCTCACCAAGCCAGTGCTTTCAATCAATATATAATATAGAAGGCAGCTAAAAGAGGGATTACTTTAGACTACTCTCTCCTGCACCCCTGGAGACCTGTTGATGATGTCACTTCTATACACTGAGGCAGGTTCAGAGGCCAGCCCTGACCGACAACCGGACACTCAAGAACACAAAGAGGCACCGGTTTATTGCCTTTCCCAAGAGGTTCTGGCGTCACTGCAGCCTATAAAAAGAGAATTCCCACTGGGACCATACACCCACAGTCACCCTCTACCCCAGCCCTTGCACCCCTCTGTTCTGCCAGGAGATTCCCCGGGACGTCTCTAGCATTTCCATGACAACAGACGCTGACAGAGATGGGGGTGACTGTGTCAAGAGATGCAGCGAGAGGCAGTTCATTTGAGAGGGAAATGATAGAGAGAAGACTCAGGACCGCAAGATACAGGGGCAGCAGTTCATGAGGAAGAGTGGGTGCTCTCAAAGCCATTAAGCTTGAATTCAAAAACAACAAATGTAGTTATTTAGCAACAAAACAGACACTTTGATGATAAGAGAAGACACTTATATTCATATTACGGTCTTTATTCATCATCTCTTTTTTTATCAAACCACATAATACAATGAACAACCAATGCTATTCAATAAAGTTATAGAATCTTTTCACATAAAATAACAAAAATTACAGAAGTCATTTCCTTGAAGCCTCTTCTTCAGTTTGTAAAGTGCATCAGAACAATGAGACCTCTCAACAAGGGGATTAACAGTTCAATATAGTACCGAGTTCGGGCCAGTTTGTAAGGCAGACAAATGTGAGAACACAGTGGTCTCTAGGGGTAGGAGGGTCACAGTATGCAAAACATTTGGGCAATTTATTAAAACAAAAAAAACTTCCTTTTTTGATGCTCCAGATTGCAATAGTGTCCCAAGTTACAGTTCTTACAAAGCATACTTGTCAAGACAGTCACAGAGTATTGACACTTTTTAGTGTTTAACAGACGCTAAATCATTGTTGACCTGTTCAACATGTGAAAATGACTGTAGTCTGGTCTTCTTGTAGTGTCCTATCGCCTGCAAAGGACACAGATGTGAGCAAAAGAGGTAGGATTTGCAGCATCTACTTTGAGTTTGTGAGATGAAGCAGATGTGATGAAAATGCCCTCATTGCTTTTAGTGCAGCTCCATTTCACATACTGGAAACCCAAGCACCCAGAAATACGTGCACATTTGAGAAAAGCTGAATTTAGAAGACCAGAAATCTGACTGATGACTCACACTCTTCATGAATATTCATCTGAAATTAAAACTGGTTTGAAGAAACATCCAAGGACGCGGATCCAAACAGAAATGAAAAGGGTGAAAACACCGTGCAGTATAGGCACTTGTTCACTTCCACAGCGGCTGTGCTGCAGCAGCTCGAGGCATTTTGGGACCAGGAATACGTGACGCTGAGGGTATTTTAGAGCTAGTAGGAGAGCTGCTGGTGCTTGTTGTCTTGGCAGTTTTATTTCGAGCAGCAGATATGACTGCCGTGCGGATAGTCTTGGCTGTGGCAGAGGACGGGCTGTGGGCAGTGCGCGGCTGTGAGGGTGCCTGAGTCTCAGAATTTGGAGCGACACGTTTGGACACCCTTAGAGGAGTCCCTCTGATGAAGGCTGGCTGGCTGCTACCGGAGATTTTCTCTGGTAGGGATCTTTCCGAGGTCCTGCGGGTTAAGTTGGGCTTTTCAGGAGTCTGTTGCTCACTTACAGTTCTCTCTCGTGTGCTATGACTGCGCTTCCCTTCTGTCTGAACAGCAGCTGACCGTGTGATAGCAGAGGAGCGCTTTGATATGCTACGAGGAGTAGATGGCCGACTGGGTGTGGGTGGTTGAGTAGAGGTTGGGGCTCCATTTGAAGGCTCAGTTTTGGAGCGCACCCTGGGAATCCCTGTGCCATTGGAAGGTCCTGCACGGGACACAAGGCCCCTTTTAGCCCCTATTCCACTACGCACAGGGGTCTTCGAGGCTCGAGGATCTTCCTTTGATGTAGGAGTTCCTGGAGTTGTCGCCTCTCGAAGGTCAACCTCCCTCTCTTTCCTCCACTTGGAGCAGAGGCTGGGGGCAGGCCGTGGAAGCGGGGAGGTCGGGGGTGACAAGGCGTCGTAGGATCGGAGGCCTTTTACCAGAGTGTGGCACTCCAGTGATTCGCCCACTCTGGAGTACGGCCGCGCCATCTCTCTCTCAGGACTTGGCAGGGCTGAGCACTCCTCAGGCTGTGATTGGCTGAACTCTGGTAGACTGGAGTGCATCCAGTTCTCCTCCACTGGTGTGGACACCACTTTTGTGCTCGAGTGCTTTTTTAAACCCACATCAGGGGAAGAAAGCACAGCGTTTGTTGTCCTTGTGGGTGTCTCTTTTGCCGGTGGTTGGGGCTGGACCCTCTCTGGAGCATTCATTGATGAATGTGATTGGCTTTCAGATTTGTGGTGCTTTAACGACCCTGCACTTCTTTTACTTTGCGAAACTATTCCCCTTGTGTGAGGAGAACAAGGTAAAGACCCCTCAAAACAAGGCTCTTTAGCTTTACTCTGGATAGATACAGTACTGTCTGTCACTGGCTGGCTGATTTTTTGTCTGGAAGTGGAGGTCTGTGTTTTAACACACAGGACAGGCGTATCAGGGGGGAAAGCACCAGACTCAGGACAGGAACTGGGTGAAGATGAAGCACTCATTGAAACCAAATGTTCATGTGAAACCTCTGATTCTTTTACAAGTGTTGCTGCCTTCGGTTGGCCTTGCAGAACATAAGAAATGCTCTCAGTTCCATGATGCTTCACTGTGAAGCCACTACCAATCTGTGAACAACTAAATGTAGCAGTGTCGGAGTCCTGAACCATTTCCTTGCCCCAGCTTGTCGCTTTGCTGCGCTGAAACCTGCTCCTCCTACCCAGAAAGGTTTCTCTGTCAATTGGGGAAAATACGTCGTCAGTCTCTGGAGAGCTACAAAGCACAGCAGAGGACTCGTGGTCAGACGAGCTGTTGGAGTGATAACTGGTCGACGTTGGGCTGCTGCCAAGCTCAGGGAAGCCTTTCAGCATGGAAGAGTTTTGGAAATGGGTGTCTTTGGGGAGGTTCTGGGAAAGTCTGCGGGAGTCGGAGCTTCTCAGGCTACGTCGACTCCAAGTGTGGCTCAAATTCTTCTCCAAAAGTTTTTCCAGTTCGTCTTGGTCTCCCTGACTCTGAGGTTCTCTGGTGAGGCTGAGGTCCAGCCCCGTACAAACAGCCAGAGAGCGACGTTTTTCCCCAATCTCACGTTGACGTTCCAGCCGTTTCCGTTCCTTCAGTTCCCTCTCTGCATTTTCCTGTAAGAACGGGATGGAATCATTAAGTTCCAATTTATTCATCTTTCTCTTAGTGACAATTGTATCTAGTCCCTCAATGTCTAAATCCTACCTGGACAGCTCTCTGGAAGCGGTGGCAGAACGAATGGAAGACCCTGCAGGCCTCCTCTACGTTGAATGTGCTGTCATCTTCACAGAAGAACTCCACCAGTGCCTGACTTGACATCCTCATACCTTCTACTTCATCCTCTGCCTCCTTCAGACGTTCCTCAGCCATCTGCACGCAGACACAGATGACACAATTAACCTTTAAAACAAGTTCTGTGCATTTGGACTCCTGCTTATATTCATTGTTCTGCATAAACCTATTTTAGGATTTTATTAAGTTTTTAAATTAAAGAGACTGTTGAATGTTTTATACCTCTAAGAAAGGTTTTGTATGCTGCTGGGTCTCTGCCTCAGTCTGGATGTTTGCCTTGAGGGATGCCACTCTGCTTTTTAACTTGGATAAGTCCTCAAGCACAGACTCCTCAGACAACCTGCAGAGCAAAAGAGGGTATTCGATGAGGGTAAGAACTTTTCAGAAACAGCTGAATCATTTACATTCATTTAGAAGACATCTCTGGTAATTACACTGTTTTAAGGTGTGTTTCATAAACTGTTGAGGGAAAATATTTCCGTCAATTATCTATAAACACAAAAAAAAGATTGCACTGCATGAATTGTTGTACTTTTCAAAGCAGAATAGGGATGGTCCTCCTTTAGACCCATGCAGAGAATCTCAAATATTGGCTCTGAGTTCCAATGTTGTCATGACCCAGTTTCACTCACACAGCTTGCTATTGCTAACAGCTGGGCCCCTTGTTCTGATACATGAATGCAGTAGATTTACATTACAGCAAGATGGGTGTATTGATGCTATTAAGTTTGGCTTGTATATTCTTGCACAGTCAGTGTAGGATCTGATGAGGTTTGGGAAGAGACTGACCTGGAGGCGGAGCCAACATGGCCTAGTTGGCTGGGAAATGACAGTAAACTCTGGTCCTTTTTCACAGCTTCCTGTGGAGACAAACACAAATGATTATCAAGCCATTGTCTCAATAGAAGCACAAATGTTGATAAAATCATATGCTCTGTGGAGCGGTCTGGCCTCGGGGGCTTAAAAGGCTTCTGTTGTCCGATCAAATGTGGTCAGAAAGTTCCCTTTCTTGCAAAAACTATGATTTGAGTAATTTCCCAATTTTCTTTTTCAATGGTGATCAAATCACACATGTTTTCTCTTACACCTCTAACTGAAGACTGCTTCACAAATAGATCTTTTTAAAGGCACAAACTCACTTTAGCACTCAGTGAATTTTTTTCTACACCCACATTTTGAATCTTACCATAGCAACAAAATGTAGCAGGTTCATGCCCGGCTTGTTGGCTTTGGTGTCAGCCAGTTTGAGAAGCGATGAAATCCGGAAACCAGCGGCATTCCCAGCATATCCACCCTGAGAGGCAACACACAAGGTCAGAAAAACACTCATCTACACACACAGACATTGTGTCACAGTTTTAAACAAACAATAATACAAGATCCAGGTGCACCATCAGAGTGACGCGCCTGAACACACACCCAGACCCCATAGCGAACTGTGTATTGTATCCAGATGAAAGAACTGAATCAGCTTTGTAAAGCTGGAGAAAATAAAGAAAAATTGGGAAGTATAAAGGAGCACTCACAGCATTCATATAGTTTCCTGCTTTCAGCACCAAACGTAGGATAGAGTGTAATTCAGGACAGCTCAGCAGTTCTAAGAGTCAGAGAAAGAGATTCAATATTGTACCTCAATGTTGACGAATGATGAAGATAAATATGAGAGCAGCAGACACCAAAACCTTCAAATAAGTAATACATTGTTTAAATTCTAACTTTCCCACTTAAAACCAATTCAAAGTGGAAGCATTTTAAAAAGGCAAAGATCTCAATCTAGATAGAAGTGGGTTGAACGACTCCCTGCTGTTAACTTTACCTCTGGCCGCCTCCCTCAGACATCTGGCTGCCACACACAGAGAGGTCACAGCAGGGTCGAACTCTTGTTGCAGGATCATGGCATCCAGACGCAGCCGAAAGCTAATGGAAGAGGAAAGAGGGGGACGGATGGATGGATGAATGGGTGGGGGTGGGTGATGATGGGAGACAAAAAGGCACTTGTGATCAATCATCGGTTAAACAAGCACATGCCATCACAAAGTGAAGCATGCGATGGGGGAAATGTCCTTTACTCATCACTGTGACAGAGGGGAGCTTTATAGCTTAGACTGAAAGTGAAAGTGTCAGGAAAGTACTGTTTTTTTTAAACATATATTACCAAATATAGAAATATGGGTTTACCTGGGGATTTCCACTAACAGCAGTAGAAAAAGATCCGGTTCTCCAAGCCAGTTCCGCTCCCCACTGAACTTCCTCAGGCGAGACTCCTGAGAAAGAGCAGATGCTGGTTAAAATCTGGAGAGCAGCTTTGACTGAAAAACAGTCTGGAAAAAAACAACGTGCTGTCAGCAGTCAATTCCAATATCTCTCAGCTTGGCCCTTCTCCGGAAACAGACCACATCACACAACATGGTGTAATGGCAGACTCTTGATCATCCTAACCAGAGCCAGATGATGAGTAAGAAGAGAGTGAAAGGGAGGGGGGGGGGAGGGGTTGTCACTGTTGTATTTGTATGCCAAAAAAAGGCACTTTACCTCCTCACTGTCAGGCAGCAGTTTGCAGAGTTCTGTGAGCTTCTCCGCTCCGTAACGGTCCCCAGCACCCTGCCTGATATCTTCAACTATCTCCTTAGCAGGCCTGCAGGAAAAAAATGGACAGATTCATTTTTCAGTATGAAATAATTCTTCATGTGCGATTTATCAGAGCACAAGCCCAAAATCCCCCAGCCCCAGAATGTTATGAGGAGCGGGGGTTGGTTGACGCCAAACTCCAGTCAGAGAGGAAAATAAAATCTGAGAAAATGTCTCAAAGATGAAAGTGTGATGTCAAGGTGAAAGACCAAAAACTGAACTGACTGACTTTCTGACCTCTGACTTATTTTCTCAGAGTGACATAGCTGTCCTCTGTTCCAGCAGTTCTTCATTATCCTCTCTCACCCCCCCCACCCCATCTTACAAACCATCACACATGCACACATTGTACATTACATGCATGCTACTTTGTGTGGCTTTAATTCTCTAACATAATGTCTTCATTCAAAGCACAACATTCACATCCATAGTATAATCAAAGTGAGGCTGTTAAAGATGTCTAATGCAGAAATCCCTTTGAAAACTGTGACATCTAACACACTTATTGTGACCTGTGTAATCTGTCCAAACTAGTTCCTCTGAAAACAAAACAGAGGGAAATGTATACAGAACAACAACAAAAAGAAAAAGAAGGATATTGAAGAGCCATTTCCTAGACACTGATGACTGCAAATAAAAAACACAGATTTTGTTGAAACTACACCCACAATTCAGCTCTGTCTATGTTTACAATACAGTGAAAACAAGGTCTTAGCAAGGCATTTGTTTGGGTACATTCACATAATGGCTTTCCCTGCAAGTCTTGACAAATCTGCTCTCGAGAAGAGCCACTCTTTAGTTCAAAAGAGCACAATTAAGTGAACATTGCATGCACACGTGGAGGCATGAATCATAGCAAGCAAGCACTTTTTTAAAATCTCGTTATGTAATAGTTCTACCTGCAACAGTTCAAATGTCATTAAAGACAACATCAAAACATATTTCACAATGTCTCAGACATAAACCTGTATCTAGGTGTGTTTTAACGATTATTATTAAACAACACTTTTCATTAGACATACAAGAGGCACAGCTTTGTTCATCTGGGCAAACATGCTAAACAGGCTTTTGTAGAAGCATGAATAGGGCAGGCTGCCAGTGGGGTGTCTCTCTGCAGGGACTAGCTTTTACATTAGAAACATCTTTGAGTGCACCAGCAGGTGTCAACTCTTGACTCTTAGGGCTAAACTGGTCATAGCTCTGCTTCAAGACCCCCACTCCAGCTGCCCAGGGTGCATCCTCCCCTGCACCTGTCCCCCTGCAATAAACGTGGATTCCCTCAACCTGACACTTGACTTTCTCTCACAGTCCCACTCTGGATGAGGATTCACACTTCTGACACAACCTGGCATGCACACACACAGAAGCCCACCCATCTTTGACGTATGGCCACACACGTCACAGACAGCTCAAGAGAAGAACTGTTCCCTTGGGCACACTTCTAAACACTTCAGTTTCCTGCTCTTAAAACTACTTTCAGTATTGATTGTTGGTGACCTCCAGGAAAAGCAGACAAAGAGGCTAAAAGCTAAAACTGTTTAATGTTAGCAGATTGACTGATTGAGGAATGAGGTTGGAAATTATCACTCATATCGTGATATTAATCTTTGAAATGGTGAAAAAACTAAACAAACAAAATGTTTTTTCAAAGCCCAAATATAATTTCTTAAAATGTGTATTTTGTCCCACCAATAGCAGAATCCCTACAACATAACTTTTTCAATAACACTAAACAAGAACAAGCAGCACTGATCATGCTGGAACCTGCATAAATCTGTGTTTTGCTTTGAAAACAGACTAAACAATCATTTTTGAAAGAGTAGTTGCAGGCCATGTTTCTTTTAAATCTATGGACTTAAAAGTTTGAACTCTATACAGGAACACAGAAGCTTACATCTTAAACTGGCGTAAAAATATTCCAATGTTCATGCTGCGTTTGGAGTCCAACAGGGAGATCTGTAAAAAAAAAAAAAGAAGAAGAAGAGTGTAAGAATTAACTTTCTCATCACACACATGGCAGATACATTTTACTGCCATCCATATAATCTCACCTCCTCTGGGCTGTCCTGTGGAGATCTGCAGCGCAGCAAGGAAGACCTGCGCCTTAAGGTGCCCGTTCTGTCCTGAGGCTTACTGTCCTTCTGTCCAAACAGCTCGTCCAGAGAGTGAAGGTCAATTGGGAACTCATCCTCGTCCTGGGCTGCCCCACTCCACACACTCTTCCTCCCCTCCACCTTCTCTTTAGGGATCCGCTCCCAGTTCAGCTTCCTTAGCCGGCTGCGACGGGCGCTGTCTGTCCGGCTAAAAGGTGAGGAGGAGGAAGAAGAGCCAGGTGGAGGCGGAGGAGGTGGCGGAGGCGGTGGAGGCGCCGGGGGAGGTGGCAGAGGAGCGACCAGCACTGGACGTGAATCCATGGCTGTCACTTCCACAGCGGAGGGAGGTTCAGGGAGTGTTCCATGAAAGGCACGAGGTTCCTTGCAGGCAACACTCAAGTTGATAAGCATAGAGGCTGTGTCAGGATAGTGAGGGAGGGGTGACAGTGGGCCTGCTCAGTCAGGCTGTGACGTATTTACTTCCAGTGACTCAAAATTCAAAGGTCAGTCAGTACTTCCAGCCTGGGAAAAAAAAAGACAAAAACATTCTTGTCTCAGACTTTATCGAACACAAAAAGAGAGAGGAAGTGATTTTATCCCAGAGAGCTGCAACATCAGTCGAGTCAGGCGGCTTCAACCTAGGCCATGACCTCACCTGGGCTTTCTGACACCTGGCCCTATTCTCCTTTCATTAGCATGACTCGGCTGCATTGGCTGATCTAACAAATAGTTGCAGCTAAACATGTAACCTCTGGTTCAACTTTCCATGGAAGTTCAAGGCATTTTGGGGGAAAGTACAACTTGAGCAAGAGGACGCCTCATCCTCTCTTTGAAAAGCATGTCCAATCCTGTTCAGATTCACCTCACTGCATGCACATACGCCTACACCAAGCACCCTCTCCCTTCTAATTAGAATATATGGGGACACCACGAGCAAGGGGAGATGCACAGTTATTGCACAGTAATATTCTTTGCACAGTCATATTCCTTCTTCGTTATGAGAGGTTCACGTCTAAAATCTGGTTGCACGCACTTGCACGAGCAAGTTTGAAGCAGGATTAGATGCCTAATACAATTAGAGGTGAGTCAGAGGTTTCAGGTGTCTGGTTCGAGGGTAAAGTCTTCAATCATGACACGGGTTTACACTTGGCCAGAAAACATCTTCTCGTCCTTGCTCGCGATTTGACCATGAATCACAACTTCAGAGGGATTTGTTGCGGGATTTGTTTTGGGATAAACTTGATGCAAAGCTGTTCCAGTGAACGCCGCACGAGCGCGCTGCAAAAAAACTGACGCCGTCTGTGATTTCATCCTCCATCATTTATAGAGATCTGTATCTTCACGAGCGAGAAATGATTTGACAATTCTTGCTCAAGGGGTTGTAGAGGGAATGCAAAAGTTGTGGGGGAAGTTAGCTATGAAGGAACATTTAATAATGTTAAATTAACGCCAGCCATGATCATCGTGTCTTTTTTCTTTTTACTTTCTTATTAGATAATTGATTAAAGGCTAAACAACAAAAACGACTTCCGTGGCTTAGTGGATTATCAGTTAGACTTCTAGGATGATCCAATAATAAAAAAAAAAGCCTTAAATCAAAGTAAGTTAAACATGTATTAGCACTTGTCATGTCCCTGATTCAGAACAACTCAATATATTTATTTCTCTTACCTGACGCAGACGACTTGACTACTCCAGCGAGTTAACCCCACAAGCACCAAGCAGAGTTCACTTTTAAATATTACAGCAAACATTGATTCATGTACGCTTCCATCCCAGTTTTTTTTTTAGTTTTTTTTAATCTTGTATCTTCTTTATCGCAGTTACTTGGGTCGCTCCGCTCGCTACAGTCCTCTTGTCTTTCTCAACTTGCAGGGAAACTTCCACACAGTTCAGCGGGAACGCGCAGGCGCGCACAGGCACGCCGATTTGCGTTATTGCTACCTCCCAGTTTTCCCATGGGCGGATTTAGAGTTGTCAGGTAGGAGGAGTATACTAAGCTTAATTACGCGTTTCTCCACTTTCAGATTGTTTTGATGGAAATGAATTTATAATAACTTTATCTCGTTAAATAAGAAAATATAGAAGTGTCAGGTTCTCAGCTCATTATACCTTTAATATTCAGCTTCATGTATTTCTATCACCTTTCAGGGATTGTTTTAATCGCATTGATGCCTCACATTTAGCTTTAAAAACTAGTTGGCCAAGCACAGATAAGACTGTTCATGAAAGTTTGCAGGCAGGAGCTACACTGACAGTCTGATAAGTCTCTATTTCAAACTAATCATCACAGTGGGCAGGGCTGTGATCTGTGATTGGTGAAGGCCTTGATCATGCTAAGATGAGTATGCTTTTGAGAACCTGAGATGGTGAACAGATGGCTATCAGACATGGGAAATGATTTATACATCTCCTCCCTGAACCTATAGAGTTGGGTCTTAGTGAAAGCCAAGACACTGGAAGCCCCTTTTGGGTGCTGAAAAGACACAGGTGCGGGGGATGTAGAGACCCATAACATCGACCTTTCATCTGAGGTGCTGGAGCGCTCCTGGCCCCTGTCACCTGGCGCACCAGAGAGTCCGGCTCAGGTAGCCCCCGTTGATAGACAGACGTCATCAGTGTGGGCTGTGCAGTAATTAGGGGGTTACGACCCGAGAGATCTGGCCATTGTTGTGGCTGTGCAGCAGGGCATGTTATAGTGTACCCGTGCCAGAATAAACCTCTCTCAGGAAACTTTCCTTTCTGTTCACTCACTCTCTTCTCAGAGTACTGTGCACTCCTCGGAATACAAGGAAATGCCACTGTTGAGAGAGGGCAGCTTTATAATCCAAACAGACCCAAACAACCCTGCACAATTGCATATATTATGCCAGCATTCATGCAGCCAGATATACATCAAGACAGTGATTAATGAAGAATAAGGAGTTAAGTTGGCATCCCTCACTTGATGCACCAAGACACTTCAATTGCACAGAGACAAAACAGTCTGTGATGTGTTTACAGGCCTACTCCCAGCCGTCCCCTTTTTGCATAACACTGAGCTTCAGAGCCAGTGCTTCACTCAGCCAATTCAATAGTGAATGAATGTGCATGAGGGTGTCCATGTGTGTGAGAGGGAAATGTATGGATTCAGGTTAAACTGCAATGCATACATGAAGTGCTAAGAAATAATGTGGGGTTTTTTTGGTTATCAAGCCATAAACTTACAAAATTGGTGAATCCTAGCGTGTCATTTCTGTGATGCCTTTAGGAAACCCGCTACCTTTTTCTTTTTGATAAAGAAGTACGCATTAACACAACACATCCCATGAGTCTTTAGAGGATCAGCGCTTCAATTTGCTGGTGGCTGCAGCAATCTCTCCTTCATAATCTCACTTTGAAGTCTCAGAGGGGTCACAAAAAGGTGAAGGCTATTAGCTCCCTCATCCTCTAACTTGCACACACATAATGAGGTGTTCACACATACACAAAAAATGGCACTTGTTTTACATATAGTACTTTGGCTACGGTGATCAAGTTCTCTACAGTGACCTCTGCTGCAATTGGTTTTTCACACTGCAGAAATGAATCCGGATCTATAGAAATCCATACTAAAGATTTTTTACCCAGATGCCCCAGTTAAAAAGCGTGTAAAAGTGACTGTAAAACTATTCCATTTGAAACTATTGATATAACAGTATGGGGGACTTGGTGTTATTGTGCCTCTGCTGAGTCTGGTTTGCCTCCTGGATCTTAACTGTTTCCAGGGTGGGATAAATAGGTCAGTGTGACTGTGGCTCTGCAGGGGTTTTATACACATACACAGACATATCATGTGTGCGTACAAAAGGAAACATGGCATGCATACACCCACCTGGGTCTGATCCCAGACTGGGACAGAGGGTCTGGGGAGGTATTCCTAATCAAACCCAGCTTCCTCAGATCTCTGTGTCTCCCAGCTGCACTCAGATCACATGCAGTTATCCAGAACAGCCTGACAAGAATCTCTTGCTTTGGTCAGACCGCCAGCTTGACAAGGAGAGACAGCGCGACACAGACACATTCTTATCCTCCTTTTCCCCAAATTCTAGTATGCACTCAAACTAACTGAAACATGAATGCTCCATACATGAGTTCTTCAAGTATACCCACTCCCACACATACATATGTTATCAATAATGGTTAAAAGAAAGGTTTCCACTCACTGGTGCTGCTGCAGAATGTGGACTTTGGGGTTCAGAGACAGGCCATTAGGCGATGATACAAACATTATGGAGACAGTAAGATGAGACGGCAGTGAGTCAAAGTTGTCCAGAGAGGAAAAAAACACCACGACTAGCTCGCCGTGGGAGCTTTCTCTTTTCAGTTTTCATGTCCTTTCAGTAACAGGCGTTTGTCTTCACAATTTTTTCCTTCAAAGTGTTTCTGTCTTCAAAGCTACAGTGAGGAACTTTGATTTGTGTTGTTTTTGATGAACCCTGAGGAAAATGTGTTACCTTTTATGTCTTTGCTAATCTTATAGTGTAAATATGTGACCAATCTATCATCCTGCTTTTTTAACAGTCAATCCAATGTGTATCTTTGCTTTGGAATCTTGGCCATGTATAAAAAAGCTGTTTTGGCAGGGCTCTGGTTATTACCTCATTAGACCAACCCCTTGGCAGTATAGGCATAGAAAACTAGATAGGAATAACTGTCTTTTCACTGATTGTTAGGTTTTCTAAGGTCATATAGGGGCATAAAAAAAATGTGCAGACTGTTTCATAAACTCCATACAGGAGCATTAAGGCTTTCCGTCAATTGACTATTACAGTAAAGACTTCCCTCTATGGGCTTTTGTAACAAAATTCTCTGCAACCCCCTTATCTATTATTGAGTGTGCAGACAAGAGGCATTATTGAACTCTATTTCTCACATTGTTTTCATAGACCATCCTAAGTACAATGTTAACACATTGCTGTGTTTACCTAGCTGTCTACTGTCACAGCAGTTGTAGCAATCGAGGCGTTTGTGTGCGTGTGTGTGTGTGTGTGTGTGTGTGTGTGTGTGTGTGTGTGTGTGTGTGTGTGTGTGTGTGTGTGTGTGTGTGTGTGTGTGTGTGAAAGCGGTGAAAGTGTGTTGTAGTGTGTTTTAAAGTTAAAGTCACCAGAGGGGGATGCTTGTGGAGATGCATGTGGTCAGTTGTCCTTGTGTTGTGTCATTCTCTCAGTGTGTGTCTATGTATGTGTTTAAATTAAACTCAGCAGGAGGGTGGGTGGGTGGGGGCTGAGGTGCTTGTGGTCAGTTGTCCTTGGGGGTGCTGGGTCGACTCTGTTTGTCTTTGCACATCTGGCCACTAGAGCCACTTCCGACTCCAATTAGGATTTCCTGAGACTCAATAAAGGGGATTATTGGCCTGCAAAAACACTCGCCTAGACTCTCCCATCCAGTCGCCTTCCTGCCCCAGCTGCTACGGTCATTACACCAGTCAGAACTACAGTCGCACTTCAGTAGAGGCTCACAATGAAACTGTGACGTACAGTGACAGAGACCTATCAGGCCCTTTATTCTCGTTCTTTTCTTGCATCTCTTTGTTTCCTTTTTAGGGAAATGGAAGACTCCTCTTTTATTTGGTCCTCCTGAATGTGAAATGAATCAAACGCTCCATAAATGATGTCAGCGAGGCAATGGAAACCAAATTTCTCGCTAACTGGCCACAAGATTGTGTATACCAAGCCGTGGTTTGGTTGGGCACAAAGCCCCACTTGGAGATGGGGGGGGGGGGGGGGGGGGTGTCCTGAGTGTGTGCTTGTGTGGCAAGAGTGATCACACAGTTAATATTCAAAGGGCCGGGTCTGTTGTAAAGAAGCCACGAAATAGAGGTTGACAAAGCGCATCGTACAAACAAAGGCTTCTCCCTAAGTAGGCTGTGTATATAGCACGAAGCGTAGTGAACGGATGGGCTTTGCTGGGGTGGTCATGTATGGAGTCTATAGTGAGTTATTAAAGCAGGGCCTCCTTCTCTTTCTCCTCCACCATCACAGTTAAACCCTTACATGCATTCTTAGTTTATGTCTAGATCATTTTGAACTTTTTCCAGGTTGGGAAACTGTTGTACAGGAATGAAAAATGTCTTATTTCTTGCAGTTATGATGCTTGAACTCAGACTTACATTTTTAAAATATGAACTGTATTTTTTTATCTGTTGCTTTAATCACTGCAATTAAAGCATTAAGAGAAAAAACTGCATTATATTCCCAGGTCTTTATCTTATTATTGGTTGTAATGTCTACGTGCTTCATGGTGAGTAAAACCTTGCAAATTCCGTTCTACATCACCGAACACACACACACACACACACACACACACACACACACACACACACACACATGCACATACACACACCCAGTTACTTCAACCATCTAAACCTAATTATTCTCCCCCTGCATCTCTGTGCCAACCAGTGATGTCACCCACTGAGAGACAGTAGGGCCGTTGGCTCGGTGCCCGTGGGCGGCCATGCTGGCAGGCAAGAGAGAAGAGGAGAGAAGTGCCGAGAAGAGGAGGAAGTTAAGAGAAGATTAGCAGTTGAGGGGTTAGCAAAGTAGGAAAATAAGGGGGGGACCCCTGCAATTTTGGCTGGCCCTTGTGCTGGGTATGCAGGGATTAACCGGCTTGCTCTGCTGCTGGACCCACAGAACTCAGCCTCTTTCTCTCTGCTCCTTCTCTGGCTCCGATAAACATCCAACCAACACATTTAAGGCTGAAAGGAAAACACGGAGTAGTTCTGAGGGCCAGGCCCTGAGGGGACTCCCTCTGGGATTAACCTCGTAGCTACCCTTCTTCCCATCATTTCCACTGGCATTCACTGGGCCTGGGCTGAAACCTATTCATCCTCACTAAACTGTTGCATAACAATACAGCCTGCCTTTTGCTGCAGCACTGGAGCTATTGGTAAAACAAGGCACCCTTGGGCCCCTAGAACCCCTGAGCTTAGGGCCCAGTTTCTTGTGTTATGGGGGACCTTTGGAGGCAGGAGCAGTTATGGGAGCGACTGAACATTTAGGGCACACGTCATAGGGGAGGCATTAATGAGAAGCATATGAATTGTTTAGCTTGAATAAAATGTTTGCTAATTGTATGAACAGGGTTATTATATTTCCTGCCAAAAGTTACTTGAGGTCAATACAGCTCTCATCTTTTCCCATGAATAGATCAGTCTGTTAGTTAAGAAAAATTTGAGTTGGCAAAATGCTAGTAAGCTTAGTTCAGTGAGCATACGTTAGCTTTGCTCAGTAAAGTGTTTGTTAAAATTAGTGTTAGCTGAATTAGTTAATTAAATGTTAGTTAAGCAATTAAAATGTTTGTTAGTTAGCTTAGTTCAGTGGTCATGCATTTAAAAATACATGTAAGACTTTAAGTTACGGCAAATTTGGTATCTGTTAATGTCCAAATGCAGCTCTTTCATGGTAAGGTGGATCTTGGACAACCTGAGCAAGAGCTTACCGCCTCCTGTACTTTAGAGAGCCCATGACCCATAACAATCCAAGATACCTGTCTCTGCCCCTTGTCTCTGCGGCTTGACCTACATGAATGTACTTCTGGAGCGCCGCTAGTGAAAATAGTGGTGTTGATATACTGTATGAAATAGAATTCCAATACATACACACATGCAATTTGAGTTTCCTTTTTCATCATGGCCTCTTAACTACCTAAATGTTTGATATTGCAAAAAGCTGATGTTTTTGGTATTAATAGTTAACCTTAACTTCAGTTAGCCTAATTACCCGTATTACGGAATGAACTGATGAACTTCTATCAAACGGATTTGTTAACAGATTAACACTTGGCAATGTAACATTTTTGATCAACTGTGTCCACCTCTTTTGTTTAGGTTAGTTCATTAAAAAATAAGCTAGCTCAGTAAATGCAAGTTAGCTAAGTTCAGTAATATATAAGTTAGCTTTTAAAGAAAGATTAGAAACAATCAAGAGATTGACTAACAGAAAATGCCACTTGGCAACAAAATATATGTGTTTAACAAACTAGATATAACATGTCTATTAGCGAATTAAGTGCAATTGTAGACAGATTTGTGCTGTCTTTGAACGGTGACTAGCTAGCTTTTTCTTATGTTTCAGTTTTTCTGTCAATATATTTAGCCATATAGTCTGCATTATAATATTAATCCTTTCAACTCTAAATGTAAGTAGGCCTATATTTAATCCCTTATAAGCTTTTTCTTTAAGTGTTGCTGTGATGATGATTTATAAGTTGTTTTTATACACAATGGCCCACAGTCACCCTAAATGTGACAAACTCAGTGGCAATAGCAGTTAGTGCCACATTTAAACAGCCAGATGATCTCAAAAGCCCTAATGGCGGCAGACAGAAAGAGGGGGAAATGACTTAATGTGGATCAAATAAATGAGAAGACAGCATGTGGTTTATTCAGCTCTCTGGAAATCACGTGCAAAGCCTTTCTCCCTTCCTTCCTCTCTCCCTGACACTGGAAGATCTGGCATGTTTTGGCAGAAGCAGAAAAGAGACGGAAACAAAAGGATGAGTGACCAGTGTGGAGTTGTGAAGGCCAGCTGAGTTATTTGGTCAAAACCCAGCAAAATGGATGGATGGGCTGTTGCTAGGCTGTGCTGTAAGAAAGAGAAAAAACTCTGGCTTAGCTCATTGAAAAGAAGCAGAGCCCTGTTTACTCACACAGATATATCACTTTAGAAGTACTGCAATCACAACCAATTAGTACTATTAGCCACTATTAGCCTACCTCCTGTCATCCTCTTTGAGCATTCAGTAAGCACTTAACCTGTTCAAAGGAATCTTAAGGACTTATCAAGAGTAAGAGAGGGATGAAAAAAGTTGTGGTTGATGGGTGAAAAAAAAAGCAATGCTCATGGAAATTTACAAAGGATGTAATCGTTGGAAATGCACCGCATATTATTTGTACAACTTTGTACAACGTTACAAATAGGTTATTCAACTATCTCTTACTAAACCTACTTACAAATTTCCACTGACACTTATATCTGGACTCTGAGTGTACATTGAATGTTTGTGTACTTTCTTTGCTTTAGAAAACGTAACAGTGGTTCAGATTTTTGTTAACTCTCGGGTCAACGCAGTGTCAATACAAGGGCCACACACTGACCCTGGCAACAAAAGCAACACACACCAAAACACACAACTCATACTTTGAACAAATCACACTCCTATTGATCCCTAGCCTGATTCTGACAGCAGTGTATTGTAAACAGAAAAGGTCACAATAGCAAAACCCTATTAAAAATCATTATCCTGCAGAACCAGATATAATTATAGCTTGTGTTTAAACCATTGGAATTTGGATTAGGAACAAAATGATCACAAGGCATTAAGAGGAAAAGTTTTTTTCCCATCTTTTCCCCAACAAATCCCACTGGTCCTATTAAGAATGTCTGCTGTATCTCGTTTAAATGATCAATATGTAAGATATCTACTGAATTAAATTAAACTATAGCATTAGACATTAAGGAAACATGCTTTGTTGAAGTGCTGGCTTCTCTGACAGCAATACAGCAGCCTGTATGTCCTCCGTCTATGTTTCGATTATGGTCCTGATGGTCTGTATTTGTTTTGACCAGAGAAGGAAGGCAGTCTTAAGGCACCCACACACAGCCGTTTTGGACGCCCCTCGGTTTGCGAGGCAAACGGCAAACCAACAGGTGTTGCAGGTGTTGCAGTGATGGAAGCGGGCAAGAGAACTGGTTCAGAGATAACTGATCCTACCTGACCTAAGAAGCGCCATGGCCAGAAACATGGTAAAACTAGGATAAATATTGGAGATTTGAAAAATGGAGAGACGTTAGAATGCAGAAATGTTTCAAGACCGAAGCAGAAGTGGTTAAACACTGAAGCTTCAGTGTCTGCGACGTGGAAACCTGCGTGCTCATCAACTCTTTAGGGAGGAGGGAGCGGGGGGAAACAGATCTCCAATGTTTTGATTTTGGACGGCAGTACCCATTTTAAACACATCATGTCCGAGTTACACATAGCTCCTTTAATTGGGTAATAAAGCTTTGTTAACCATAATTTATTGTATGGGGTTTTCACACATGAACAAAACATTTGTGAAGGTAAACGGCGGAATTTTTTACCCTGACTATTTCCTGCCTGTAGATCAGTACATAGTTTTTCCCTTTATCTTATTTGGTCAATCATGTTGCTACTATAGCTTACTCTTGATATGTCTATACTGTATGTATGATTAAAAGTATACATATTGACTTAAAAATATGAAACTTTATATAATAAATCTATCTTTATCAACTTTCCCTGGAACTGGGCTGTCTTTCATAACTAAAAGACAGCTATGTTTGTGGTTTCAATGTCCAACCATTTCTGTTTCATTCAGAAAGTGCAAATTCAACAATTTCCCACTGTGATTTTCCAGCTTTAAGTAGGTGGAAAAGGAGCTAAGGTTTGAACTTCAGCTCTTTCATTTCCACATTTTCCTTCACTTATGTGTGAACAATTAAGTGTAAATACTTGAATATCTGCAACAGAGATTTTTTTAAATATAATACATCCCCAGATTTAAATGATTATTTAAACAGCTATGCAAACAGTTTCCAGTGAAACCTGGTCTATATTTATCCTTAGGTTTTGAGATTTTTACCAGACTGATATTTAAGTGTCTAAAAACTGTAGCTTTATTGTGAACAATGGATAAATTAAGAAAACAGAATCCCTCTCAGGAATAATTGATGCAGTGTCTTGTAAGAATGAAAAAATCCAGAAAAACCGGAACATCAGCCATCATATAAACACCCTTGTACACAGGAGAAGAATTGCCCAGCCCAGAGAAACTTAGATAAACAAAACTTTGCATTGCTGTTTGCTCATCACGTGCATACGGCAGCCGCCTGTGGTTCTGTGTTGTGAAAACTTAGGATGGGCTCTTAAGGAAACAGATTCAAGGGATTATCTCAGACCGGCCCCAAACAGAAACCAGAGAGAGGCAGTATAACAAGATAGAAGTGTAAAGAAGTAAAAAGCTAAACAGAGAAAGAAAAAGAAACCCATTAAGATATATGTGTTGAATCCCTAGAGGCTGATGTTTTGTTTGAAGAGCCCTGAGGTTAAAGTCAAAGGTCTGAGGTGAGGTTCAGGGGTTATCAGCCAACGTTTGGGGTAAACTATCATTGCCTCGGTAGATGAGCACTTCTACAGTTAAATGGATTAACTCAGAGAAGGTATTCAGGGGTTAAAACCAGAGAGCAAGCCCACAGAAACACAAACACACAGGCTTTTGAGCACACACACTGTACACCGGCAGACACACTGGGGATTTAATAGCTTGTTGCTCTGGGTGGGGTTGAATGTGGAGATGGGGTGTGAGAGGAAGTCAGAGGGGAGCATAGGTGTTGGACCCTGTCATCCTGTTGTTACTGGTCACACCTGACTGTTGTTCCAAATAGTGTAAAGAGTTAACAGGGGGTGATGTGTTTGTGTATTCAGACCAATGAAGTTCAACAAAGAGGAACCTGTTAATTAGACTATAACCCAAATAGATCGTGGAAATAACATTTTTGACTGACCTAAGGGCTTTACAGAGACACAACATGGGTACACTGACACACAAATATACCCATACATACACAGTTCAATATACTTCAGTATACACAAACACACATTCATGTGGATAATAATGGCAAGGCACTTGTTTAACGCCTCCCTCACTCAGTATACTGGGGGATGTACTACAGTGCATTCTTAATGGTCTTCCAACTGTGACCTGAGCAGGAGGTGTAGAAGAGGAGGAGGGGGAGAGGAGGAGGTGGGGAAGAGTTGAAAAGAGAGGGAGGGAGGGAGGGAGGCAGTGTTGTTAAGAACAAAAAGCTTTGGCTCAAATCTGTGTCCTCATTGGACTAATTCCAATACACAGAATGTTTTATTCGCTCATTTGTTTATTTGCCCAGATTTCATCATGAGTTGACAAAATCTGAAGAGTTAAAAATATCAGTTTGTTTCTACTCTGAATGCAGATTTGTTCCTTATTTCATAGATGATAATCGTTGTTAGTATACAGCGTATGTGCTGCAGTCACTACACATTACACCCTCACAGCCACCCAGCTTAGCCCTAGCTTCATCATTGTTTTGGTTCTTGTCGCACAGAAGAGCCCACAGTGAATTCTGTGTCTCTCAGGCTGATCTAAGTCATCTCCAGTGACCCGCAGAGGAGTCGCATATGAAACACGGCGGTCATAATACCAAGCTCTCGCTGCTGCTGTGATCAAGCATAAACAGAGTGCGCCTGATTACTTCCATAGGACTTGGTGACAATATGGGCATCAAAGAAGATGAGGGTGCCACTATGTGGCACATCAGAGCTGAAGGGTCTGGGGGCACAGATCTGGGCACAGAGTGGGTCTTTCATATGAAGGCCCTTGACTGACATGGAAATCCCTTTGAAGTGCAGTTTGGTGAGGCTTAAACCCCAGCTCTGGTTTAACATGTTGAAATGGATCCTTTGTATTTCCACTCAGTGATCACATACGCTTACAGGTCTCACATATGGAGAAACATGGAGGGCCTTTCCCCCCTGTGTGTTGAGCCATGTTTGATTTTCAGTGATCAAAGTCAGACGTCTGAAGGAGAGGCATACATAAAGGATTGTAATGACATGTTTGGGTCTCAAGGTTAATTCTTAGCCTATTTCCCACCAGGTGGTTGAAATGGGTGTAAAAGCAGGGGAGGGCCACAAATTGTGCAGCCCCAGTGCTCCACAGGCCATAATAACACAGTGCTCCCATAAAAATAGCAGATAAGCTCAGAGTACTTATTATAGCTGACAGCAATAATAAGGTATACTGTGCAGGGCAGTGTTATGCTCTGGCCTCAGAGTGATATATAAATTAATGAGCATGTCAATTTGTGGCAGGTAAGGCCATAAAACTATATTATCCTCAGTATGTACAAAACCACAAACATATTTTTGAAGGCAACAATTGGACATATCGAAATGTTCACATGACTTTGATGTAAACATTCATCCAGTACTCCCTCTTCCACTCCCACATCTCCAGGTGCACTGGGCAGGTCGTTACCAAGCAAATGCAATTATGAGCTGGCTGGGTTTAGCATTGTGTATAACACAAAGCGGATTTGCTCCAAATCGAGGCTATCCCAAAAACAGGCCTGCACCCATTGCGTACAAGCTTGGGTGTCTGAATTGCTGTCTATGTCACTGGGCCCTTTTTTTTGTTCCATCTTGTAATAACAGTATCATAACAACAACCACAACAGCAGGCCTATTGATAATATAACATTGCAAATAGCAGCAGTACAATAAAAAAGCTACCACATATAATTTAATAGTCAATAAGTAATAAGTGTATACAATTTATAATATAACTGATAAAAACTTGAAGGATGTATATAAAGATTTTAAAACTGATCATTTCCATCCCATACTATTTATTATGTTTTTTTCAATTCCCTTATACTACTGGGCCAACTCCTCAGTCACCTTCAGTTTTTAAGTTTGTGTTTATAGACTACATATATCCACATGCTTCATGTGCCCATCTCACTTTGTATAAATTAGTAAATAGGTCCTGTTTCCATGGCCAGACACTGAGCCCTGCAGGCTTTCCACACTGTTTATCTGCACAGCCAGAGAAAGAAAGTCACTCAACCAAACTGTAGCAAACATGACAGCAGGGCTGCCACAGTCTCCATTGTCCCTCAGCTAAGTGTCTCTGTATTTTTATTTATTTTTGTTGGCCTGAAATTCTCCCCAAAGTGGCTAAACATTTGGGTCAACATTCGTTATCCGTCCCCTCCATGCTGCTGTTGATATATTTTGTTCTCATTTGGAGCTGTTGGAACAGCCAACATCCTTCAAATCCTTCATGCTGTTGTGTGTTTCTCTTATTTTCAGCACTAAATAATGGCCTCTTATCTGGAACAAACATGCTCACTTGTGGTTGAGTCAGAGCTTCAATCTGAGCCAATATCCATTTCTTAATGTACATGCACTTCCCCTCTTGGGGCTGTTCAGGTCTCTCCACACCTCTCCTGCTGGTCCAACAACAATATGAGGGCAGACAAGTGATAAATAGCCTCTGAATTTCTGCCCAGATATTAAATTGGGAGGGTAAATAGATGAACCAAACTAAAAACTGGCTAATAAAAACTGGCTAAGCTAACTTGCTAGCATTGGTTAGCTAGATAAATTAATGTTAGCTTTTAACACAGTTTTCCCTTGTTTCCTTTTAACAAACCCAAAAGGTTGATGTAATGTTAACATTAGGCCTACAGATTTTAAGATAGTGAAATTATTGTTCCTGTTGATGTTTTTGTAGGCTAGCATAGCTTCCTTAGATTGGGAAACACACACACAAGCTAGCTTAAGTAAGCCTTATCATGCAGTCTTAAAGA
The DNA here is from genome assembly GCF_963930695.1 of Labrus bergylta. Classification (NCBI taxonomy): domain Eukaryota; kingdom Metazoa; phylum Chordata; class Actinopteri; order Labriformes; family Labridae; genus Labrus; species Labrus bergylta. The sequence goes on along the minus strand of NC_089203.1, from coordinate 12,047,584 downwards.
CTGTTTGCTAAAAACACCAGATATGTTGTAGGCTAACTTTAGTAAAAAATAAAAAATAAAAAATAAATCAGAGTTTAAGTATCTTATGTGCTTATCTTTTTTTTGCCCCCTTACATTTTAACCCAATTATCTGTAGGCTATAGCCTAGGCAATAGGCAACAATAAGCTACTTTGCATTGCCTATGTAGGCCTACAGGCAAACTTGTTAGCCCTAATGTGAGAAAGTATTAAATATTTTTTCACTTGCATTCTTGTATGCTTGAAACTCAAAAACAAGAACCATGTTTTGCTAAATTAATGGTACTATGCAGAAAAAACCTTTCTGGGTACAGAGTGAGAACATTTAAACATTTCATTTTTTATACTTAAGTTACGAATCAGTGGCCTTCATCTTCTTTTACCTTTTTAATTATGACTTAAGTATTGCTACTTCAACTTCAGTAAAGAATATGTACGTACTTTTGCCAATTGACAAAAACAGTTTTTACATCCTCATGAGTGCATCCATTTCTTTTTATATCTAACACAGACCTTGTTTTTTTGTAGGGGTGCTTGAAACAGTGATAACTAAACTGAATGTCTTTACACAAGAAAAGTTAAATAATTGTGTTCTAAATTATTTTAAGACTAAGCTGCAATTTTCTTATCCCTGCATTATAGATTAAATATTGCGTCCTTGTTTTATTTTTTTCTCTGAGTGTAGGGTTTGATTTTCCCCCTAAAAAGACCAACAGGTTTTTTTTTTTACACCACAAATTTTGTTGGGTTTGTTTGTGGGGTCAGTTTGAGGTCTCTTGATTTGTGCCTGCTGCATCATTGACATGAATTACTGGGACACTTTAATGGAACCAAATATGTCTGCCAAAATGCCTGTTCATTGGCTTGGTTGTGGCCCTTATTGTCCATGCAACGGCACAGTACATTGGGGCAAACATTACACACAACAAAAGGCCTCTATGGGTTCATTGAGTGCTTGTAAACTATGTGTATACTAGTATGTAATCAACTAAACATGGATATTTAATGTGAGTAGCTTCAACATGATTGGTTGTTAAAGACTTAGAGTCTTCAACTCTGAGGCTGCGATGTCAAAGGTGACCACCCAATGCCCCCCCTTACTGACCCTTGTTTCTGCATCAGCAACCCCTGACCTGTCATGCCCATGTTTCCCCTGGTTGGTCCCATCTCCCATGGTGCCATTTCTAGGGAGGGACCCAGATCTGTAGAAAAAGTGTAAATAAGGGAGATAAGATTTAAGTACGACACCTTCAGTATTATACGTAAACACAAGTTGACATATATTTCATCAGTTATACTGCTTCATTCCCAAGCACTAGTGTCTGACCTCGGGCCCAGTTCAATGTCCTCATTGTTTTTACTTCTCAAGACAAAAGTCCCCATGATTCCTGTAATTGTTCAGCAGGAGATAACACAGGAAAAGGAGAGGATGTAATCCTCTGAATCTGAACAGCTTGCAGATAAATACGGCAGTTATTCACTTGTATTGTGACATTTTTGAAAATAACTTTCACTTTTTGTTGTTGGTGTTTGGAAGACAAAACTTTCCTTTCCTGAACAGTAATATTGGACACACACACAGTAATAGATTTCCCTATCTGTTCTTTTTTTGGCCTTTGACATTACCAGCTGAACCGCCACAGCTGAGCCTGAATGCAGCCTCATGCTGTCTCCTTACTGAGTAAAATTACTCCTCAAACCTAAAAAGAGCCTAGTACGAGAACTGTACAGGCCTTCCTCTAAAAACCTGGCTGTTGACTAATGACTGCTGATGAGTATTTAATGTTCTTAACAGGTTTTTACTTGCAAGATATAACCTGACAGGTAACTTAAAGGTGTGTAATGTGCAGACAGTGGTTAATTACATAACTGTCAGCAACATACTTTATCAGAATATATTGTCAGATTTCAGTGCTTTGTTGTTTTCAGTTTGTGGATACGGCCCAAAATTCACCATCATCATTTTTGCTGCAACATGACAATTTTTCAAGAGGAGGTCAGAGCACCTCCAATAATTATCAACTCTGTTCTTTCTCTTTATGGTCTCCCTGTGAGCATTAGTGTGTGTGTCGCATGTGGGAGTGTAAAATTGTCTAAAATGTGTTTTATTGCACCGGGCAGTGAGGGCAGTGGATGTGGTAGTCGACAGGCAGCAGTTACGCCTTTTCCTCTGAACTCCTTCACTGTTCCTTCCACAGCCGCTGCGGTCCAACCCTGTTTCCGACCTATGTTGAGTACACACTGACACACACGCAGAATAAATACACAATTAGGCAGACATGATTGCACATGTACACTCCTGCACATGCAAAAAAAAAAAAAAAAAAACATAACGCCCTGTTAATCTCTTTAAGATCCAGGCGTACATGAGTCAAAATCAACTTATGAGCAGTTATTTTAGACTGACAATATTTACAAAATGCTGTCCAGACTTTTCCTTCATACTTACACTTAAATTAAGTGTGTATTGTACCTTGAAATGAGACCCAGTTTCCGCAATATTTCTACAACTCTGAGTGTCATATAAACAGGATATGTACAGAGGAAAACGTCAGGGTGGGAAAGACAGAGGCAGGCCAAGGTTGGAGGTAAACTGTTGAAAAAACTGCATGAACAAATAATTGTACAGAATAGAGAATCCCTATGTGGGGAAAGGGCAAATAAACACATCCAAATGAAAAAAGGACTCCATGCCGGACCACATTACCCATGCATTGTGGCTGTAAGTCAAAACAGGTGATGGTGGGTTAGATTGAATATTCAACACAAACACATCACAGTTCAGAAACCCTTCTCTGTGCTGCTAGTGCTTATTATTATTATTATGAAGCTTATCTCCTCAAAGTTGGTCTAATCCTTTATTGTGGCATAGTGTGCAGTTACATAACTTGGATCTGCATCAATAAGACAGAGAGGCAAAAGTTCTCACACACAGAGGAAGACCCCGGTAAGATGGTCATGACGTCAACCTGTAATGCGCACAGGTGCAATAAGTCGAGTTCAAACACATAAGCTTCTCCTTTAGCTGCTCATTCGAAAAAGGGCAAGTGGAGACCTTTGGTTTTTAGGGTGAACAGTGGCGTATTGTACCCTGAGCCTGGTGATTTCTACACCCCAGTGGTGACCTTCTTTCCGGACAAAATGTTCCCCTCACCATGGCTGACTCACAAGGTACGGCTGATTATTACGCAACCAGTGTGGAGGAGAGAGGCTACAAGAGGGGAGTGTGGTTTGTAATGGATGATCCATTTTTCTGTATAAAGGGTCTCACAAAGTGGATGACTTCTGCGTGAGAATGCGTGGGACACAACACAAGTCCTATTTGCACAAGGCTGGCCACAGGTCAATTATGCTGTAACTATCAGTGGTGGGGAAAGCTCTTTGAATGATGTGGAGGGGCCAAGAGAGAAAGCAAAAGAGGCAGAAACTGGCAAGTGAATGGTTTGAAACACAGAGGAGGTCATATAGAACAGATGGGGGTTTGTTTATAGGAAACAGGTTGTGTGAGTACTAAGGCCCATTGAGCTACGTAAATGTCTCTACCTGTATATCAACTGAAATCACAGTGGCTTTAATCCCTATACAGCATATAATCATAAGGTTCACTCTGGCAGCTTATTCTTAATTTCAAGGATGTTTCCACCTCAACTTAATCTTAAACAAACAAAATGAAGGGGCAACAACAAGTGTTCTGTTTACAGTGGACAAAGAGGAGAGAAACCTCATGTTGGAGAACTTTCAACAATAATTCAAATCTTAGCAAGTGTATTTAGGGTAATTTCTAGAAGTAAAAAAAAAAATCATTTTGGATACGTCCACATCTTATTTCAAGATGGTACAAGCAAAGAACAAGGCCTGAAATGCTTGCAATGAGTAAAAAAAAGCTGCCAATGCAGTTTTACTCGATGTCTTTATCTTTATTAGATCTTATTACTTACATTTTACACTCAAGTACATTTTTGTTGCTGCATTGTAAGCTATTTTTTACTTGTTATAAGCAATTCATTTTTTACAATGAAATAAGACATTAATCTGGATTTATACATGTGAACTGGGTTTACATTAAGTGTAATGAGATAATTTCTAGAAATGAGACAAATACACTTGCTAACATTTCATTAGTGCCATGTTAGTTTCATTTTGAATTAGACAAATAAAACAATGAAAGGCCTTCAAATAAATGATGAATCCCTACACAATTGAGTTAATAACATCATAAAACAAACTGAAGATAAGACATGGGGATAACTTTTTTAATGCAGACTCCAAGTGGTTTAACAAGCAAGTGAAAGCAAACTTCACGCTAATAAAATAAATTAAAACAAGCCTGGAGAAAAGAGTGGTGAGCTGAAAAAGTAACAAAAAAAGTAATAAAGGACTTAAAAGCTGAGTTGTTTTAAAATGCTAGTGATTGTGCTCATTTTCAAGCTGCCTGGTCTAAAGCAGCACACTGGTTCACAGAGGGTAAAATACAACAACAACAACAACAATAACAACATCAGAAAAAAAACACACACACATCCACGTAAGCAAACAGGAGGGCCTCTCAGATAGTCCAGGACCCAAGCCAGCCAGGGGGAGCCTCGTCTAATCCCCTCCTACCCCAGACATCCCGTCTCTGGGATTGCAAACCACTCGATGCCCCCTCAGGTGGATCTAAATGAGATCTGGCAAAGCTGGGATCAGTGGAGTTTTCCATCCAAGGAGACTTTTTAACCTAGGGGATTTAGTCTAAACCCTGGGAGAAGGCATATATTCACCTTTAAATTTATCTGCTACATCTCCAGTGACCTCCTTAAAATGTGAATGGAGAAAGAGTTTAACCAAAAAGGCACCACTCTCCTGGAAAAGGGGGAAGTTTAGCGGAGAAGCTTGGGAAGCTGCGTTATGGTGATTAGGTTTTTAGTTCATAAAGATTCCAAGGCGGTGAATAAAAGCAAGAATCAGGGTTGGAGAGGGTGTCACTCAGCCGGTCGTAATTGATAGGAAAGAGTGACAGCTGCTGTCATGCGAGGTTTCACCAGGTCCCCCTGCACTGCCACTCTCGAGGAAGGAGAGATGCAGGGAAAAGAGGTTGGGCAGGGTGAGCTGAGAGGGGTCAGGGGAGTCAGAGGGATGACAGGTGATGAATGCAGAGATTTAAAGGAGGCACCAGACAGGCCCTGACACCTTCACTGCAAACTCCAGTCCTGACCTGTTCCTGCTCTCTGACACTGATGGACACAGAAACAGACAGGGTTAAAGTATTAAGTAACTTTGTTGTATGTCTGTTTTTTTACCCCCACCTGTGCCAAATGACAGATGAGCATTAAAAGGTAACTTCAAACAAAAGAGAACAGTTTATAAGAGTGCATTCTTCTGCATATTTGTATTGTTCAGACACAACTTCCAACCGCAAAATGTGTGGCTATAAAACATCAGTCAGCACCTGACATATGTCTTAAATAAAGGCCAGGAGCATGATTCAAACTGCTAGTACCCAGTGATTAACCTGGTGTGCAGCTAGAAGTCTAACATGTACCTCTACGGCTGCCTTTAGAGTTTCTCACAATGTGCACTTACTCTTAGTACACTTTAATTATTTGACAACTCAACTCTGACAAAATAGGGACTGTTATTCTCCACATCCCACTGATCTTAAAGCTGCTAACATACAAATGTGACTCATCTGTCTCTTACTGCGTTAGTGTGTCAACAGTCTCAAAGGTATACTGTATGTCGGCTTACGCTGCAAAAGCAAAGATGCTCTTTAGGAAATGCCTTCTCTCTCGATTTCTTTTTTTCTGACAGTCTGACGGAGGGATAGATATGGATATTTGCTTTGCTGCAGGTAATCAGGCAAAGCAATAAAGAGTTGCACTCACACAGACATGGTGGTTGTCTTCTTTTTCTGTCTCTGATTTCATCTAAACCTTTGTCATGTTTATTTTATAATAGGTTTAGCTTTTAACTGGATTTTTTTTTTTTCTCATACTTGCTTTCTGTGTGAAATACAAAGCTCCAGAACAAATTCATAAAGTTCCCAATCTGCTTCCTCTTTTCTATACAAGCTGAAATAATAATATAAACTACTATATACTATGGAAGAGTATTTCTTTATAAGATGCTATTGCAATGCAACACTAAGTGCAGTTTTTTAAAGCTCCAGTTTCCCATTATGTCTCTTTCCGCACCCCCTTGTGGACAAAATGGTATCTCTTTGCTGATTTTATCCTGTTCATGTGTATGTAGTGTTTACTGACGAAAAATCATGAGTCATCAGGCGTTCTTTTAACAGTCAAACATTTGAATCATTGTGATTCGTGCTCTGGAAAATCTAAACAAAGTCTGTTTGTGTAGCGTTCAGGAACTCACTTCCTCTATAACACCTACTGGAAGTGGTGACAAGCATTAAAAACGTCTATCAGTGTTGTCGCTGATGATCTTGTGTAATTGAAGTTCATAAAAGGACATCAGTATTCATTTCAGTCACTTTCATAAACAGATAAAAACTCCAGGATCTTGAACTTATAATCATAACTTTGGTTTTGCAATGTCAACACCAGAAAGTGAAATTTAACTCCACAAATCTCACTTTCCGGCACATTAGGAAATGGAATAAACACTTTTTTCTGTTGATTCCCTGAAGGCCCGGTTTATAAATTATATTGCACAGCTATAATCAAATTGATCAGCAGGCCTGAAACTGTAGATGTATACTGAGATACTTTTCCATGATGGCTGTTCCAGATGTGTGTGAGAAAGACAAAATATAAACTCATTACAGCACATATGTTAGTCTGAGCTCATGCACTTTAAGACACAACAGGATTTCCTTTATGAGTCACTGAATTGGCTTAAGCATTATACTAATGAACAAAATATCTCCCTGTGTATCCCAAAGCAACCCCATTCAAGTTTCTAGGAAAGCCATCCAAAACATGACAAATAATGTGGGTCATCAATTTGAATTGGATCTTATCCTAAAATAAATGGGCTGAAATAATTTAGGCTACTCATTTGGTAGCAGAATATGACCCAGCAATTAAACAGCAACAACAAACTCCCAGCATCTCCAGGCTATGCTGAGATTTTAATAGCGACCGGTCTAAATTGACCTGTGAGTGAATGAACCTCTTGCTCTCACGTGCTTCCGAAAATAGATTGTGTGAAAGCAGGGTCTGTTATGGAGGGCTGTCGGCGACCCTTTAGGCCAGAGAAGATGTGGTCGCCCTGACTGCGTTCCTGGTGACTGTAGCCTGCACAAAGATAAAGCATGTCAGATGCAATTGCCATGGACACAAAGTGCCCATGACATCATTTTGTGCACAAGTGACCGCAAAGCAGTGTGAAGAGTGAAGAGAGCAAAGTGTGGAAGAGTACACAAACCCTGCACCCTATGCATGCTTTGAGCACACAGAGCAAAGCCAATATGGGCAATGATGTCAACCATTTTCCCATAGTGAGACTATGGGAAAAAAAACGGGGGTGCAGTAAGCAGAGCCCCCTTTTCAACATCTTCAGGGCAGAATGGCACGTTAATGACTGTCACTTTGTGGGCCACGTCCTTCAAACTATAAGGTCAGCATGAATGAACTGAACAGATTCATTAGTTGGAGAGATAAAGGGCAAAGCAAGGGAGAAAATGAGTGCCTGTTTTGCCGATAATTTTAATGGATATCATCATAGATGTGCATTCAAACTGTTTAGGTTACTCAATATTGAGCCTATGGTTTGTTTCTGACAAAAATGAGAAAGGGCTCAAACATGGTGGCACTTTTTTTAATACAACACAATATCAAAACACGGCCAAAGAAATGATTGTGTGACTTCAGATCAGGTAGTAGATAAAATAAGTTCGGACCCTATAAAAAAAAAGAAAATCGAACACAAAATGCAGTTTGAACCATAGACTGTAAATATTAGGTTTGAACCCACTTCTCAGAAGGTCCAGAGAGGTGCAGAAATCCTCCATATAGTTTACAGAGGTTGCCCTCTGTTGGTGATTATGAATATTGCACAGAGGCCCATAAACTGTTCTGCAATGGCTGAATCATGATATATATACATACATATATATACATATAGTTGTTTTACATCACAATAAATGTGATGGGTAATAAGGTTTGAAATGCACCTATAATGGTTTACCTGAATGTTGCTTTTCAATAAAAATATCTATACATTTTGGTATAATATTCAACTAAATGATGTGGTAGGCCTCTAAATAACCCAACAGTATAGTTACAATTAACCACGGTTTGGGTTGAATATTTGACCCATTCGCTAACCCATCTTTGTGGGTTAAATTAACTCATCGTTTAGTTGGTCCTTATTTGACCCAGCAATGTAGTTATAAACTACTCAGTTTGGGTGTTTTTAACCCAGCATTTTAGTGTACCTATTTGTATTAGTTTGGACGTCTTTCATCAACATGCAATGTGAAGCACGGAAGAAAATCCATAGTCCTGTATTCTAAAGTGTTCAGGTGTGCACTCAGTGTGTTTTTTTTTTTTTTAGATATAAAGTAGGCCTAGGCTCTCAAATACAAAAATTAGGTCTGCATTAAAGCTAGTATCCTGCTTAAGTTTCCTTATTATCATTAAACCAAATGCTTATCCTATTTCATTTATTTGATCACTAACATATACACTGCACTGCATGTATGACGGACATACCTGATGCCATGTTGAAAATGATATGAATTCATAATCACATGAATCTGGGAGGCATCGATCCTTTTTTTTAAAGAACAACCCCTCACCTGATATGGTTTGCACTAAGTCTCTCTGCGCCAATGTATTCATCCGCGCATTACCATTTGTAATCGGTTATTATTTTAGCTGTGAAACTCATACCGCTAGTTGACTAGTTAACAGTAATTTTACTTGAAAAAAAATTAAATATTTTTTAGAGTATACAACAGCTATTGAAATTTAACACACGCATCCTTGCAATGGTGTTTTGTGGGTCTACTTTCTCTTAAAAAAAAAAAAATAGTTCCACCCACTTCGCCATTTTATGTTCCACAGTCGCTTTGTTGCAGGGAACCAGCGTGATCCACAAAACAACAGCGGAGCTCGGAGCAGTCCTAAAACTGAGATTGCAAACGTGTTTCAGCGAATTTATTATTATCCGGCCGTGTTCATACCAATGCAGGGAGTCGACTGAACGCCGTGCAGTGTGCGTGGAAATCAAAGATTAGGTTAGCTACTTAGCTTCCTCCCTGGCAACGTGTTTGCTGGTCGCAGCCGCCAAAAAAAAAAGAAGGCATCGGAACATTTTTCTCTCTCTAAGTGTGACGACCGGGAGACACATTGACGACCACGGTGAAAGAAACCAAGACTGAGGAGATGGCGACCTCAGTGGGAAACGTGGCTGACAGCACAGGTTGGTTGTTGTTATTATTATCCAGCTAACACTAAATGATGTAGCCCTGAAGATAAGAAGGTTTTTTCTGTCTAGTGATTAAACTCTTATCAAAACGTGTAATACTAATACTGATGATAGAAGCTGACTAACTTTAATCCACGACATCTTCGGCGACACACTTCAGAAGCGTCGAGACACATTATGATTCTGCTGGTTCAGGATTGCGTTTGGAGCTAATGGTAGCGTGCAGTTAGCATCTTTCGTAGCCCTTCTTCTGTGGTTTTTCGGGTCGATTTGAAGCAGCTGAAGAAGTCACTGTGGTGTTTACCTGTGGACTGTGCACTGCCGTGTGCGTTAGTCCTTTTTATCATACGGTTTGGCTTGTTGCTAACATTAGCTTATCCTAGCCTCTGTTGGTTAGCCCGAGTGAGAACAAGATGTCTCTGTATCTCACAAGTCATTGGGAGGGAGGGGGGTGGTTTGACAAAAATGGCCTCCCTTGCAAAAAGTAGACATCACCTTTTTTGATTATGATAGCCGTCATTACGTCTTGCCAGTGGCATTGATATAAAAAAAAGAAAGAAAAGAGGGGCCTGCATCGTCCTGGCCCTTTGCAGACATGCTCAAGGTTAACCACTTGATATTTTGGATATTATAGAAGTCTGTCGCTCCTGGAAGTGTTAAGTTGTCATGTTTAGTGATTATTTGTTGCCTCACGCCTGACTGTTAACAGGAGTAACAGGTCCAGGTGCATTATGTAACAGAAACTACCCATCCTTCACACGTACAACCATTATGACGTCATGATCACGGATGGACGGACGGACCTGATTTGCAAGGCTCTCGCTGTGTGCTCTGGCATTATGATAGCAATTCAACTGGGCGTGCTGTATGTTAATCATTTTCTGTATAAGCCATTAGACTTCCTCCAGTCAGCTGTATGAGAACATGCATGCCTTGACTGTCTTTTAATGTTGACTATGCCACACCCTGAATACACTGACTGAAGGGACACTGTAGGTCCATCTGAATTTTACTGGATACGTTTTAAAAGAAGGACGAGACGATTAAGATGATGCACTTACCATGTTGGCTTTTAAAGGCCAAGAGAATAAGATAATGTCCGATATTAAACTTAAAAAGAAAATGTTAAGTTGTTTCCTCACATCTTGTTTGGTAAGGCTTTAAAGTATTTACACACGACTCATTACTGCTGTGCTGTCAAGCTTTTGATTCATCTTTTTATAACATTTGAGAATTCAACGTGGGGTTAAGATATCTGCCAGTGTATCATCTTCCCTCATGTTCAGTGTTTCATCTTGTGCATTTAATTTTTTTTTGTTTTTCACCTGTAATCTAGTTCAGTAGAAAATAAAATCACACGTACATCATTTTTTTACTGTTTCACAAAAAATAAGCGTAAGTGTTGCAGTAACACTTTGAAACTGCAAGGACCAAGAGTCAGATTTAGAATATTCTTCACTCATGGGCAAGTTCATCACAGCCTCACATTTATTCTTGCATTTAAACAAACTTATTTTCTAAAGCAAAATTAGTCATTTTAACCTAACTATGAGCCCCAAGTGTTAAAATTTGGGTTGTAGAATTCCTTCATTTTTGTCATGATTACAACCTTTCCCTAATTAATCACATTAGTCATTTTCTGATGTGTTCTAATTTAAAGTAATAATTCAGCATTAGCCGCATCACTTTATCTATTTTTAGTTTTCATTTGTCTGCTTTAAGTTCTTCCATCACCTCTAACATGTTGTTTCCCCACGTTCTTGGGCTGTGTTGGTGCTCCAGAACCGACAAAACGTATTCTTTCCTTCCAAGGGTTGGCTGAACTGGCGCACCGGGAGTATCAGTCAGGGGACTTTGAGGCAGCTGAACGCCACTGCATGCAGCTATGGAGGCAGGAGCCTGATAACACAGGCGTACTGCTGCTCCTGTCCTCCATCCACTTCCAATGCCGAAGACTCGACAGGTGAGGTGGGGTGGGGGGGCTGACAACGCGCACTGAGCTTGTGGTGTGGAGGTGTCAGGAGAATAAAGGGTCTTCTTTGACATTCAGTGCACACAGCTGGTTTCGGCAGTCAAATGCAACAACTGTGCTGTCTTAAAGACAATCATGTCACTAATTTATAATCTCAGTCTCTCCTCTCTTGATTCTAACAGTCTTTTGGTGGTGGTGGTGGTTAAACCCTTTCTTTACAGGTGCCACGGTGGAGGTTACAGGTTTTTCAAGACACATACTTAAACATTTGATCTTCTTCACTGTTTTTTTTTTTTTTTTTTTAATCTTTCATTAAACCCAATGATGCAGTCTAATCCAAAGCAATTTGAATCAGTGTTTCCCCTAGGTTTATCATGGAGTTGGAGTTGAGTGGGTGTGTGGGGGATTTCACTTTGTCACCTGACTTCCACTTGGTTTTATTTATATTGACTTTTTTGATTTAAAAAAAAAAAGAAGTAAATTTGCAGTGCATTATTTAATATTGAAAATAGACCGACAAATCCTAAGAAGAGAAAAAGCGAGTGGACCTGCTGAACGCGGAGCTAACTCAAACAAAAAGTCGACCTCGTTATGAATGACTGAGCAGAGCAATCGTTTAGGACAGCTGAACTCTGTGAATAACATGTTTGCCATACTACTCGGATACTGCTAAAACAGATATGCAGCCTAATGAAAAAATATTACAAGTAGTTACCATAATGCCATTTTGTTGCGTGATCCTAAATACTTAATCTTACTAATCTTCAACCATAGACGGTCATAGCACAACATTCATTTTCTTGATCAGATTGCCCTGTTCAATGCAAACAGTTTGGCTGAGAGTATTCTTCCAGCCTGTTAATTACTAGGGTATAATGGAATTATCCATATCATAAAGATATTATCTTGTTGTGTGTTAAGATATGCACTAATTGAAACAGTTATCCCCTTTTCACGACCTGTTCCTGACGGCTGCCTCACCTTTGTCCAACGAGGCAACAATGACAGCCACTCTTTTCCCAACTGACCAGTCACACTCATTCTGGCCCTACAGGTCTGCTCACTTCAGCACCTTGGCCATCAAACAGAACCCAATGCTGGCAGAGGCCTACTCCAACCTGGGAAACGTGTACAAAGAGCGAGGGCAACTGCAGGAGGCCATCGAGCATTATCGTCATGCACTGAGACTGAAGCCAGATTTCATAGATGGCTACATCAACTTGGCAGCAGCTCTGGTGGCCGCAGGGGACATGGAGGGAGCAGTGCAGGCTTATGTATCTGCCTTACAGTATAACCCTGTAAGTTCCCTGACCTAGTTCAAATCCCTCATCAGTAACCAACAAGTTGAGAAATTAATGTTATAACAAACATTTTTGGACTTAGGTCCTTGATCTCCAGTGAAATCTATCATTAAAAAAATGTGTGTTTTTTGTTTTTAGGATCTTTACTGTGTGCGTAGTGACTTGGGCAACTTGCTTAAAGCCCTTGGGCGTTTGGAAGAGGCCAAGGTATGTTATACCGAGATGGCGTTTGTTTAGATGTCTTGTTCGTCTTTTTGTGTGTCCCCCCCATAAAAGGCCATAGACGGTATTTCTTCTCCCCCTTTTTTGAGATTTTTCAGCCAATTTAAGTCTTTTCCCTTCAACCCTCTTAGCCAAGTGAAAGTAGCTCTTTCTCCTTTCTTTTGGAGTTGTACTTCTGACTCCTAACATACTAAAAATCTTTTTTGATGCATTGGACTTCATCGAGATTTCTATATTGAAATAGATATGTTTTTTAAGCATAGTTCACTTTAAAACAAATCCCCTCATTGTGTATCATTCTAAGTCCAAAAGTCCTCTGTGTTACCTCGACCTTTTGGCCAGAGGTCAGCCCCTCCCCTTTCAGGAAGAAAGGCTGAAGTTTATAATTTGAAATGATAAATCTGTATAGTCACTTGTGGACCTCGGCCCATGCATTTTCATAAAGTTGACTTTGGAGGGAAAATGCTGGCTCGGTCTTTGAAGAATATATGAACTGATGAGACTCTAGTTTATTTTGCAGTACAAAAGATAAGATGGCTTCTAACCTCACTGCTATACTCCAGATTATTATTAAGCAGTTACTGCCTGTATGGGTGATTTACTTTTGAAAGTATTATACTTCCCCTTGTAATTGAATACCGTTTGTCCATTTTAGAGGGGGGGCGTTCCCAGGGTTGGGGGGGAATTGTAAATGTGGAGTTGTCCCACTGGTTACAGGCCATCTTATATTGTGCTTTGGGGGGTTTAAGGAGTGGGGAGGAGCATCAGGGAGTCACAATCTCCCCTGCTCTGTCGCTCCACCCCCCGCGCGCTCGCTAAGGATAGGTGGAGTGCGCGCGCTCAGAGTTGTCTTCCTGACCAGTTGGGGCCCAAACACACCCAGACAGAGCTTATTATTGACACCGCTCATTGGTTTGATGTTTTACTGTTGTCGATAATAGAAATATTGTCGATACTGGGGAAAAAAACAAACAAGCTGGTTATCTTTTGAGCACGGCATCAAACTGTAGGTTTAGGACCGCTCATTCAAGGTCCTTAAAATGGTCCCAAGTTTTATCAGGCAGACAGCTCCCATACTGCACTCCACCGCCTGCGTCAGATGCTGGGTCAGAAAAACAGATGCACGCGCAGCAACAGTGATGACCTCTTTATTTCAGAGCTGTGGAGGCTTCTAGATACAAATAATTACACCACAGACTTCTCTCCCTATCTCATTGGCCAGGATTCAAGAAAGCAGGCCAGGATAAAGAAATCAAAGCTTTAAACTATCTCATGAATATGGTCCAAGATAAAGAAAAGCAATGATTGACACTTGTAACCTTTTTGTTTTAAATATGTAACAATATTCCCAAAGTAATGGGATCAGTTCATTTGGGCAAGATCAAGCCAGTAACTGCCCTCCGGTAGTTTAATATGAAAACTAAACTCAAGGACATCTGCATCCTATCAAACTGATAAGCTGAACATATCAAAGCCTTTCTTCCCTCCCAGTTATGCTCAGAGCATTTTTTTTTGTTTTCTTTCAAATTAAACATTCATCGCATGAATGAAAACAGGAATATTTTTTAATGTTTGTTGTGATTTGGAAGAAGCTGTTTTATTTCCATAGTAAGAAAACAATATATTGTTTGAAAACTCTTACTAACGATCTTGTTTTCTGATTTTGTCTCTTTTGGTTTTTCCACAACTGATATTGTTATTTAGAAGGTTTCAGGTGGGTGACACTATTCCTGCGTAGGTGCCTGGCGGAAAGGAACACTAGGGCAGCCTCAGTCCTCTCCTCTTCTTCCAGCCAGCTGCGGCCACCACTCTGACAAAGTCCAAAAATATGGTAACGGGTTTGTAACTGCCAACAAAAGAAAAACCACCTCACTTCATGCTTGAGCTCCTCTGTCTTGTGGCTTCCTTTTGAAGACCAACAGAAACAAAAAAAGTAACTAAACAAATGACAGTAAGCATTTCTTAAAAAATATGCTATACTAATTACGCAGTTCTGTATTAAATAAAAAGAAACTTGGATTTGGAAGCAATAATCCTGAAAATCAAGTAAGACAAGTAAACCCTCTAACTCTTACATGTTGTTTATTTTTCCTATTTTGTTTTGTTTTTTCTTCTTTATTTGGAGTTGCAGCGTTCTGATGATGCAGATATTGCGCTGTGAGTCTGCAGTAGCGCATGGGCTGCGCAGCGATTTCTCCAAGAAACCGAAACAGCGGAAAGCGCAAGCATGCGACACCCACTCCCCTCAATCCCTTTGGCCTGTTGGTTGCTGACCTCTCCCCGCTCAAAAACCAGCCTCGCTACCGAATGCTTCCACGTCTCAGAAATAATTGGCTTTTTAAAAATCATCCGGAGCAAAACCGTTACATTAATGTCTGTTCATTGGCTGTTGATCTCCAAATGCCCCACGTCTTAGAAAGACAGTGAAGCTGGTGGTTCATCCATCAGTCCCTCACAATACCCCCTTTCCCCTGAGAGCCTCTGTGGGAGCTGAGCGTGTGCCAGTCTGGTGTTGCAGGTGTTCTGCCAGGGGTTGTTGGTCTGCAGCTGTCTCATCTGGCCATTTAGCGGGCGCAGCAGCGAATATAATGATCTTTGCTAGGAGCAAGGTCATGCAAGCGGCATTATGGTGCATTGTTGTGGTGGTGTGGCAGCAGACAACCCACCACACGCTCGCGTTTGTTGCGCATGCATTACAGGGACCATCACTTGCACGAACCGTCAAGCATCCTAGGTTGTGAGATAATATGCAAAAACAAACTATGCAGCATATCTGCTGATGTTTGTTTGTTTTAGATTTTATTTACCTTTGGGGGTGCTACTTATAGGTGTTAAAATTTTAGTTGGCAGCAGTGTGTACATTATATGGTAAGCATTACATTCAGTGAATGTGGTAATAACTGAAGGATGAGGGCGTTCGTGTGGGTATTGGTTGGATCCGCGCAGCGTAGGAAAAAGCAATGCAGCTTAGCGCGGCAGAGTTTTGCGCATACGAGCCCATACTGTAGACTCACTTTTTGCCATGATGGAGTATAGTTACTAATTTTACTTTCTCTGCCCTTTTTGTTTTTTCTTACTTTTATTCTCAATCTTCTATTTTTTTATTTTATTTTACAATCCCTGCCCTCCCTACCCCTCTACAAACTCTTCCTCTCCCGCTCTACCTCCTCTCCTCCTTTCCTGTGGTTTTTCATTATGAACCCACCAAAGGCTTGTTACCTGAAAGCCATAGAGACTCAACCCAACTTTGCAGTGGCTTGGAGCAACCTGGGCTGTGTGTTTAATGCCCAAGGAGAGATTTGGCTGGCCATACATCATTTTGAAAAGGTCAGTTGTGTATTTTTACAGCTAACTTCAATCCTGTGTTCTGTCTCAGTTTTTTTTCTTGGGTTGTCCCATTATTTTATTTTTTTAAAGCTTTATTTAATTTTCAGGCTGTGACTCTGGACCCAAATTTCCTTGACGCATACATCAATTTAGGAAATGTTTTGAAAGAAGCTCGGATCTTTGACAGGTGAGTCCAACCTCTGATATAGTCAATAGAACAATACTCTCATGTAATCTTTTACTTAAAACATCACCCTACCACACCTACAATGGAATTTCAAACGAGTTACTTTGTCATCTCCATTACTCTTTTGTCTAAGGGGATCTTGAAGCTGTGTTTTAACCTGACATTGTCAGGCAGTACAGGTTTGCTACACCCATACACAGAAATGAGGGGGGAGAAATGGAGTAGAGCAGAGTGTGTTGGTGATGACGATTGCCAACCCCATCAAAAAGCCCCTAAAATCTGCCTAAATCTCAGCAGCATATTCTGGTCTCTTGACTTTACTCTCTTCACTTTGTTAATCAAGAAGGCCCATTGTAATACTGACATAATGTTTTTGTAGAGGATAACATCAGTATCTCTGTAATAAAGTACATGAATACCTACATCCATATATGGTGTACCATTGCCACCCCCTGGACATTTGTGGTATTTCTGGTTGAACATAGACAATCCATCTGAGGAGCATGTTATTGATGGTACACCACTTTCAATTATTCAGAATAGTTTAAAGCGAAAAATATTTTCATTTTATATATATATATATATATATATATATTAAACACCATATTGTTGCCTATTTCTCACTAAACGGTACTTTTGCTGGCAGCTTTGGTGTCCCCCTCACAAAATCATCTTGAGAAAATGTCCGGTTTGTTTGTCTCACCCCATAATGAGGTGAAATATCTGCCCTTGGCTGCACCTACAGAGCCATCATTATGATCAGGGCTGTAGGGAAACTGTTGAAACAGTGTTTTTATATTCTGCAGTAAATCTGTAACTGTACAATTATCAGATGTAAAATGTACAATTATGCCATTGCACTAAAGACTTGATCTCAAGCATAACTTTCTCTTGTCTTTTCAGAGCTGTGGCTGGATACCTGAGAGCCCTCAGTCTAAGCCCCAACCATGCAGTTGTCCATGGAAACCTGGCCTGTGTCTACTATGAACAAGGCCTCATCGACCTTGCTATTGACACCTACCGTCGAGCTATTGAATTGCAGCCCCACTTCCCGGACGCCTACTGTAATTTGGCAAATGCCCTGAAGGAGAAAGGCAATGTAAGACAATACTTTGTGTTCATTTATTCTCTGTAGAGACAACCTTGGATTATCAAATGTATGAATAATAATGTAACTCAGAAAAGTCCCCAAATAGCAGCCAGATTTCAATTTTTAATATAATTCTGTCAATCCCAGGTTTCAGAAGCAGAAGAGTGCTACAACACAGCCTTGCGGTTGTGTCCAACACACGCAGACTCCCTTAACAACTTGGCCAATATTAAACGTGAACAAGGCAACATTGAAGAGGCAGTTCAGCTCTATAGGAAAGCACTGGAGGTGAGTAAAGAGTTTCCTGTATTTAATATTTTTCTCTATGAAAAGCCCTGTTAAACAGAAAATGATGATTTCTTTTTAATATCAGCATGGCTCGCCTGTACCATTCTTCCAATCAACTATTATTTTTTTTTCCATCAGGTGTTCCCTGAGTTTGCAGCAGCTCACTCCAACCTGGCCAGTGTCCTGCAGCAACAAGGCAAACTCCAGGAGGCCCTCATGCACTACAAGGAGGCCATCAGGTTTGTCTAACTTTAACCAAAACCTTTACTGCAACGCTGCATGTTCAGGTTCAAACGTTTCTTCTGTTCATTAACAATTCCCATGGTTAACACTGACACCTGCCAGAATGTCACATGACATCATTTAGTCGAGTCCTGTTGTTGTGCATTTGATTAAAGAGTTTTTTTTTTTTTTTTTTTAGAATCAGCCCCACATTTGCTGATGCCTACTCCAACATGGGCAATACACTAAAGGAAATGCAAGACGTACAGGGAGCGCTCCAATGCTACACTCGTGCCATCCAGATCAACCCTGCCTTTGCTGATGCTCACAGCAATTTGGCTTCAATCCACAAGGTAGGAACTGATCTTAAATTAGATTTTGGTCCATAATTTTCTTTATTCCTTGCAGTCACAATGATTGACTGTAATCAGATTTGTGTCGCATCAAGTAGGACCTGATGGAGCACTGCTGTTTGAGATGTAGTGACCCACATCTCAAACAGCAGAAGCCATTTAAATTCTTTTTGTTAATTCATTTTTTTGTTTACTTCAACATATCTATAAACGGTTGCATTTGGTCAATTACAAAGTGAGAATGCCATGCTGGTCCTGATTCCATGTTGTTTTTACTTACAGGATTCTGGTAACATCCCAGAAGCCATTGCATCATACCGTACAGCCTTGAAACTCAAGCCTGACTTCCCTGATGCTTACTGCAACCTAGCCCACTGTCTGCAGGTTAATGTTGTTTTTTATCTAAAATGCACAATGCTTGTAATACATCGTTCATTTTTGCTGTTCTTGAATTACAAGAAAACTTCTAAAACTCCTGTCTCTCTTGCAGATTGTGTGTGACTGGACAGATTATGACGAGCGAATGAAGAAGCTTGTTAGCATCGTGGCAGACCAGCTGGATAAGAACCGCTTGCCATCAGTGCACCCACACCACAGCATGCTGTACCCACTCTCTCATGGCTTCCGCAAGGCTATTGCTGAACGCCATGGAAACCTTTGCCTGGACAAGGTACACGCACTGATCAAAGCAAGTAACCTTTAATTATTTTTGGTGGGAATGGAAGGTGGCTGGTGATGGCAGTGGCTGTCTGCAGGGATATGGGGAAGGTAAGGGATGGGCAAAATGCTAGGTATTTTTTAGCTTTACAGAAAAGGGTGACAGCTGCTGGTGGATGGGTTGCTTGTGGGGATTGAGGATATGTTGCAAGTTTGAATATAGCTTAAGATAAATCATTGGTTAGTCTTTATGGCTGAAATGTTGGTTAAGTGGAACAACAATTTGCTCTCGTGCTGTAGTTGTAACATTATAATACTGCTTACTCCACAGATTAATGCACTGCACAAACCTGCTTTCGAGCATCCGAAGGATCTGAAGGCCAGCGGTGGACGTCTGCGTGTTGGCTACGTCAGCTCTGACTTTGGCAACCACCCTACTTCCCACCTGATGCAGTCCATTCCTGGAATGCACAATCCAGAGAAATTTGAGGTAGGTCATATGTTGATGTTGCAATGTAATTGTAGGAATTAAAAGTTGACCTGAATTTTATGTCGTCCTCATTACAATGTGAGGTCAGTGTCTAATACAAGTGATTCAATACAACACACAAAGTTGAACTTTCTCTTTTATTTTCTCAGGTGTTCTGCTATGCACTCAGCCCTGATGATAGCACCAACTTCCGTGTAAAGGTGGTAGCCGAAGCTCATCATTTCACAGACCTGTCACAGGTAAATATTTTTACTGTTTAGTGTTTTCATATTTACTGCCCTCTAACCTTTAATAATGCATCTTTAAACTGACTGATCATTTTTATTGAAGTAATTTATATACACATTTAAAAAGAAACCCCCTTCCTCTCTCTATTTCAGATTCCTTGCAATGGTAAGGCAGCTGATCGTATTCACCAGGACGGAATCCACATTCTGGTCAACATGAACGGTTACACCAAGGGAGCCCGAAATGAGCTGTTTGCCCTCCGTCCTGCTCCCATTCAGGTGATGGTGTGATCTAAGATTAAATTCAAAGTGACCTGTGCAAAGATTTAAGCTCCATAAGTAATGAAATCACCTCATTTTATGGTGGTATACATGAAACGAAGAATATACAAGTAATTGTTTCCTCCTGCTCAACAGACCATGTGGCTGGGTTACCCTGGGACCAGCGGGGCTCCCTTCATGGACTACATAGTCTCCGACAAAGAGACGTCTCCCTTTGAAGTAGCTGAGCAGTATTCTGAGAAACTGGCCTACATGCCCCACACCTTCTTCATTGGAGACCATGCCAACATGTTCCCTCACCTTAAGGTTTGTTAATCCGTCCACTGTCTCGTTAAATGAGGAACAAAAAACATATACAATGCTATTATATTTGATATGGGTATTAATGACCGTTGTTTTCTTTTTGAATCCCAGAAAAAGGCGGTGATTGATTTCAAGTCAAATGGACACATATTTGACAACCGAATTGTTCTCAATGGTATTGATCTGAAGGCCTTCTTGGACAGTCTGCCTGATGTTAAAGTGATAAAGGTGAGTCAGGAATCATTTTTTTAACGGGGTCTTTTCTTTTGGTCGTTTTTGTTGTATTGACAGTGCTTGGATTTTTTTACATCACATTTACTCTGATTCACAATAATGTAGAACAAAACAATTCTTGAGTGATGTTAGAGAGATAATCTTTTAACATTTGCTGGGTTTGACAGATTTCTGTGGTAAAACAATCAAAATAGATACAAATACAAGCTACAAAGGGGAAAATGTATTATTGTACAATTTAAGATGAAACTGTCTGTTACTAGATGAAGTGCGACAACAACCAGGAAGCTGCTGGAGACACCAATGGAGCTCTATCCATGCCTGTTATCCCAATGAACACAGCAGCTGAAGCAATCATTAACATGATCAACCAAGGCCAAATCCAAGTCACAATCAATGGCTTCACTGTCAGCAACGGCCTGGCCACCACACAGGTAAGTCTTATTCAGATGAACATAAAATGCAGAAACAGGGCGATAGCAGCAAGTGAATTTGGCTTATGCTTTTTCAGATCACAGATTTGATTGTAGTCTCCAAGACTCTGACCTTACAGGTATGAGGTTTTCATGAATGTAAGGTGGAGGCGCAGAACTGTTGGTAAATGATGGGTTCGGGTTAATGATGGCACTATGGATTGGCACTAATTTATTATCTGTAGACTCGACACAATCAAGTGGTTCAAATAATCAAGACTAATCACACTCTTCAGAGACAAAGCATTGAGGCTACTGCTTTTCTAAACAACTGTTTGTCATCAATTTTAGATCAACAACAAAGCTGCCACTGGAGAGGAGATGCCTCGCACAATCGTAGTGACAACACGCTCCCAGTATGGTCTGCCAGAGGACTCCATCGTCTACTGCAACTTCAACCAGCTCTACAAGATTGACCCCCCTACTCTTCAGATGTGGGCCAATGTAAGTTCAATGGATTGCCTATAAGAACTGCTTGGAGGTTTCCTTCAACAACTCAACTGTAAATCCTTTTTTCCTATGTCTCTTCAAAATCCTTTTTTTTTTTTTTTTCTTATTTTTTATTGAGTACACAGATAAAATATACAACTTCAGGAGATGCTTTTCAGTTACACTTGTCCATTTTCTCATGAAATCCTAACATGCCATTTTACTAAACAACTACACATCCATATCCATACATGTATACATACACCCTTTCCTTCATACCTACATTAGATAGACATAAACTTACATGCATACATCTAACCACACATAGGGCAGCCTTCACATCTTTTTTCAATCCTTTTTCCTTGATTAACAACTTCTGCAAACATATTGGTAATTTGCTATACAATATACAAGTGCATTTAAAGTAAAATAAACTAATTAATTAAATTAAAAATAAAAATATTAAGGTGACTAGAGCCCAGGCATTACCTGCATCACTGGGGCCCATTTGACATCAAATCTATTTGTTTTCAGATGTAATCTGGCTGTGATTTTTTTTTTTTTTTTTTTTTTTTCCATGATGAAAACATTTTTTAATCATAAGCACGGAAATCAAGTCTCTGTCCATGTTGGTATCAGGAGCTATACCTAAAATAAAGAGTGAAGGATCCAAGATTACCCTGATGCCCAGAATCTGACTTATTTCTTTTTGTAAATTTTTCCAAAAGTCTAAAATTTTGAGCAGTCCCAAAAAATGTGTGTAAAATCCCCCACTAGTCCACATCCCCTCCAGCACAACTCAGAAGTACTGCTGTATTTTGAAGTGATGGATGCGGTGTTGAAGTATTGCATTTTGACTTTCCAGTTAAACTCCCTCCACATTGGACTGTGTGTTAATTTGTGTCCCTCTTTGAATGATTCCTCCCGTTGCTCATCTCTTTATAATAATGTTTGTTTCTAGTTCCCATTTTTCTTTAACCCTCATGTTGTTATCTTCAGATTCATGTTGTAATGCTTTATACATTATTGAAATTTCAAAATCCATTTTTAACCTCTGCATTCTCTGCAGATCCTGAAGCGTGTGCCCAACAGCGTGTTGTGGCTTCTTCGCTTCCCAGCAGTGGGCGAGCCCAACATCCAGCAGTACGCTCAGAACATGGGTCTGCCTGGCTCTCGCATCATCTTCTCTCCTGTGGCCCCTAAGGAGGAGCATGTTAGAAGAGGCCAACTGGCCGATGTGTGCCTGGACACTCCGCTCTGTAACGGTCACACCACAGGCATGGACGTCCTCTGGGCTGGAACACCCATGGTCACCATGCCAGGTAAGGACATCAGGTTATCAAGTGACTGACTTATAATCTCTGATCATTAATAGAATGAAAAACATTTTTTGTCAGCTTCACAGTAAAATACTTTTGTGTTGGGCTGAATTTAAATAAAAGCTGCTTTTTAATTTTAACCACTTCTTTGTCAAGGTGAGACCCTTGCCTCCCGTGTTGCCGCCTCACAACTGAGATGTTTGGGCTGCCCGGAGATGATAGCCCTGAGTCGCCAGGACTACGAGGACATCGCAGTAAAACTGGGCTCTGACATGGAATTGTAAGTCAATTGATCTAAATTCTTTTGTGTTATTCATGTTGACTGTGAAACCTGACCATTTTGTCTCCTTCAGCCTGAAGATGGTGAGAGCCCGTGTTTGGAAGCAGCGAATCTGCAGCCCTCTTTTCAACACCAAGCAGTACACAATGGACCTGGAGAGGCTCTATCTGCAGATGTGGGACCACCATAGCAAAGGCAACAAGCCAGAGCACATGGTCCAAACAGTAGAGGCCAGTGAAAATGCCTGAGCTGGAAGCATGTTTAGTTATTTTTCCTTCCACCCACACCATATCGAACCATCCTCGTCCCTTTTTTTCTTTTAAACCATTTTCTGCCCCATAGTCTGGAATGGTCAGTTTTCTCACCAACCCTCTTCCCCAGTGAACGTCTCCATCTCTCTCTCTTTAAATGGAACTCTTTATATGTGAAGGAGCCAACAGATGTACACATCAGTCCACTGACACATGCACCAGTGCATCACACACCTGCATTTCTTGAGCCAGATAGAGCCTGAGTCTTTCAGGTTGATAATCTGAGACTCTTGTCCTAAAAAACAGTTTATTTGGTGAGCATGAGAGGATTGTGAGTACCTGCTTACCCCTTCACTTCTTGGATCGGTGGATTTCTTTTTGCTTGTCAGTGTATATAAGACTTATTGCAGCTTTTGGAGAGAATGCCCAGCAGTCATTATTTGTTGATCTATTTATAAATGGATTAAGAGTGTTGTGTGTTTTAAAAGGACTATGTTGCACCATGAAAATTGTAACTGACTTTAAGTTTCATCAGCTTTAACATGCAAGTGTAAAACATAGGTTGTGACTGCTCTTTAGTTTGTCTTAAGCTGTTATTAAATTACTGCAATGAATAGATTTGCAAGTTCTAAGAAAAAATGTCTATATAGACATCTACCCCCCCACACCAAATGCCAACTTTTAATTGATTTTGTTGTCAATCAAGGAATATGTTAAGTAGCTGTCAATGTGTTTGATGTCACACTAAGATAATTGGACAAAGGAGCTTCAACTCATTGGAAAGGGCCGATAATGCTCTTTAGATATCAGAGCTGTTCACAAGAAAAGATCTTGTTTGGTTTTTTTTAAATCACTGAAACCAGGAACGGCCTAGGTAAGTATTTTCTATGCGTTTTTCTTTTTGTATTGTCTGATAACTGTATGCTGTCAACAATGCCACAAGGTTCAAGATACTATAAAAAAAATAAAGAGATGAAAAACTCTGTACTCTTCCATTGCACTCAGTTGATTTGTTCATAAGTAAAACAATAAAGACTTAAAGCAAACGGCCTGTGATAATTTTCAAGATTACTGTACATGTAAGAAATCTGAAGGTGATTTCCAGTGGATTTTGTGCAGACTACATTTTGAGATTGTGTCTGAGGTTTGATTTTACAGGTGCTGCACAGATCAGTACTCTATGGCTACCAAATGTTATTGATTTGCCTTTACTCGCATTCTGGTGAGTAAATCACCAATCAAGTCTCAAATCAATTAAAATGTGAAAAAGTCCTGTCTTTTCAGCTTTTTAACGTAAAAAGTGCAAATGCGGCATTTGCATATCAGACTGAGGGAATTATTTAAAAACCTTTTAAACTATATCTTTAAAAACGTTTTTACGTTTCCATATAAAAAGTATCGAAATAGTACTTTTGGATTGAGAACCTTAAAAGATGAAGAGTAAAGGGCAACCATAGACTAAATATTACAGGGACACCGCATTTTCATTTCAGGTACTCTGGTGTATCTTTGTCATATGTAGATTGGATTTAAACCAGTGTATAAAAATAAAAAATAAAAAATGCATCCTTGCATTCAGATTTAACAGGTACATCAGCGTAGTAGAGCAGTTTGTGTCTGTGAAAAGTAAAAACAATTATGAGAAACGACGAAAAAAGAAGGCGGAGAATAACGTCAGCCACATGCGTCACTATGAGTCTATTCCAATTGGTCAAAGTCTTTGTGACAACTTCCGGTATTAAAGGCCTACAAGATTTGAATCTTCCTCGCTTCCTGCCCGAGTCTTTCTCTCTCACATCAACAGAGGCGCGTTCTGAATCATAATCCCAGTAAGAATATATTTAAGTGATATAACCCATACACTATTGGAAGTTAACATAATGTAAACTAAACGAGAACACTAAAGCATTTTCATAAGTTAACTTAAGTCCGCACATGACTTTTGCAATAGCTAACAAGTTGCTAAGGGTAACGCCGACGTTCAGCTGCCCGTACGGGTCATTTAATGTTTCCTCTTTAAAGCTTGAATATGCGGTCAGCGCTGGACTTTTAATGCTAAACACTGCAATGCTGATTTTAATTTTTATTTTCACAGAGCAAAGACAACTATGAATAATGACACATCCAAATTATTTGAAAGAGTGGCCAAAAAGATGGGATGGTGTGCAGACGGAGGACTGGACACCGCAGAAGAAAAGGTTTGCTGTTTACTTTGTTTGTTTGTTAGGATCCCCATTAGCTGTACCCGTCAGCTCAGCTATTCTTCCTGTTTGTTAATTTCTTTTTCTCTTTCTTGACTTTTACTAGCTGATGAGCAAAATTGGCAAAACACGCATTTGTGCCACAAGTGGTGATCGACCTCCATCAGCCTCTCGTGTCCAGGTTTCCTCACCTGACAGTGAAGATGATCCAGATAAGGAGAACCAGTTCTCCATGGGCAACAATTACAGAACAAAATATTTGATAGAGTCCAGTGATGATGACTTTGACCAATGTGAGTGATTGTAAAATATATAAATAATGTATACGATGACACAACTCAAAATCATTTGTTTGTTTTTTGTCACTTTTTCCCCCCCCTTAGTTCTTGTGGGAAGGGCTACACCTACACCAAAAGCTAAACCTAGATCCAAAACACCATTAAGTGCTGTCAAGAAAGAAAGGTAAAAAAAAAAAAAAAGCTTAATCTGGTTTAATTTTTTCCTGTTGGTTGTCTCATAATATTTTTTTGTAATTTTCAGGTCAAAGGTTCTTGTGGTGAGCTCGGATGAAGATGTCAGTTTCGAGACATGTGAGTAGTGTTTATCTGCTGGGTGAAGTTGTGTGTATCAGTAAGCTTTCATCATAAATGTGTCATATTCACTTTGATCTTTACTGGTTTAAATTTAACGTAGATTTAGCCCTCATACTATATATCCTTGTTTTATGCATTTAAGTTCTACAACGAGTGAAAACGCCTAATGTCAAGCCGAGGAAAAAATCTGAAAGTTCGAGTGAAGACAGGTGAGTTATGAGGTCTTCCCCTCTAAAAGCATTGTCACTGTCTGAAAACCTGCGTTCATTTATTTATCCCTCCTGTTTGTTCTAAAGCCTCAAAAACTTCATAGTGCCTGACCTGTCATTTGATGACGACTTTATTGAGACAAAATCATCTATTAAAGGTAAGCTTGACTTTCTTAATCTTACCTATTTTTTTCTAGTCAAACAAAATGAAGAACTAACTGTATGTGTGAAATAGGAATGTAACAGAGGTCAGAGGTCACGGTTCAGTTCGTACCTCAGTTTTTTTTGGGGGGGGGAGTTACAGTCTGTTCCATTTTGTGTTATTTAGAACTTCCTGTGATAGATGGGTACAGCCTGTAGTGTATTAAACATTCAAATAAAAAAGAGGAAAACAAATCAAAATTATGCAGAAGATAGTAATACAAAAAACTTCCCCCGATTTGAACATGTAAAATAAATACAATTTAAACTATAAGACTAAATAAAACAAGTGCCTTTAGGATCAGTGTTCCATATATATGATATATGAATTGTGAGGTCACAGTTTTTAGCAAACAGTGGGTGCAGCAGTGTTCATGCTCAATCACCGCTCTTGTACTCTAGTGAAGAATGGACCACAGATGGGCTCATGTCTGCACAGGATGGGAATTGTAAAGGGCTTGGGCAATACACACTTAAGGCGGGTGCCCTCTACTACTGCATATGCGTGGATAAATGAATAATCTATTGTATCAATACTGAGACTTTATATATTGAATTTGAGTGTGGCAAACTTTATGTGGATGTATTTTAAGCACTGCTTCTGTTCTCACTTTGAATCTGAAGAGGGCAATAAAAAGTGCAACCAACACTTCTTTGGATTGTGTGAACTCTGCTGCCTTTGTTCTCCGTTTCAGTATAAAATGTAGTAAAGATTATCAACTTGGAAGAGAAGTTGGTTTTTTTTTTTTTGTTAAGCATTGCACTATTTTTCTTGTGTTTACTCTTTTATATTCAAAGTGTATCCCTTATTTACTTACAAAGAACAACTTCTAGGAATCCTCACCTGTACTGTCCAGTATTCAGGTGTTTATTTCTCCGTCACAATGGTTGAACTTCTGGCCAAAAGAAATTACTGAATCGATTTGAAGTTATTGAATCTTATCTAATCGAATCTTTCTAGAGAAGCCAAGAATCGTCCTTGAATCGAATTGTAACCGTGGAAAATTATACTTATGGTATCATAGTAAAAATAAAGCGTTACACCCCTACCGCACTGTGAACGTGAAGTTTACCCACACAATGTCACCTTTTTACTGTATATTACTCCTCTTCTTAGTGTGTTTTGTTGTGTCTGCTTCTTCCTCTTCATTTGTTGTTTAACAGCACTTAGTTAACGAGCTGTACTGCCACCTGAGTTTGAGTGTTGATACTTCCGTGTGTGATTGCTTTTTTTTTTCTCCATACAGAATTATTCAGTGATAACCGTTTGCATCAAACAGTGACTTCTGAACCGTGACCGTGAGGGACAAATACAGTTACAGGCCTAGTGTGATATGATGATGTGTGTTTTGCAGTGCCCAAGAAGAGCAACACTCTAGCAGCTCAGCATCCGTTGAGGAGGCCGCTGTCTCAGTGTGACTCACCGGTTTTTGTTAGTGACAGTGATGAGGATGACAACAATATTGTGGTCAAGAGCACGTGGAGGACCCGTCACTCGAAACCAAAGCCACCTCAAAAGCCTACAAAGAATAATGTTCTGCTGCTTAGTGACGAAGAAGACAGTTCCCCATCACTGCCTTTGCCTCCAGTCCCATCCCCTTTTTCACTGCCTCCTCACAGAGCTCTTACTTCACTGGCCTCTCAGAAACGCACACTTTCCGCCCCTTCTAAGTTGGAAGGGTCAGAAAGTTCTGAGGAGGAGTTCACGTCTCTACTGGAGAGGCTGAAGAGGAAAAACAAGCTCACTGGCATGCCATTCTCACCTCGGAACACCCACGGTAACAATATTGTATTTGGAACGGATCCAGCTATTGCTTTGATGCTACTTGTGAGGAAGATCATTAATATTTTGTTTTGGGTTTTTTTTTTGTTTTCTTTTTAGAATTCAATAATGAGCCGGGTCCTTCTGTAAAGGGGCTCAAAACACAAACCTCTACATCTTTAAGTCAATCACCTCTGCAAACGAAGACACCAGGAAAATCTACCATCTTGAAGCCCACAGTCAGTCAGACGGAGCCCAGGCCTGGCCCCACCAGCAGGTACATCCACCTGTTAGAAGTACTTTCTTACTTTGTTATTCATAGACTTTGTTTCTATTTCATACACAGACATTTGCTCCTTCTAGTTCACCCTGTTCTTTTCCTTAAAGGGTGGCATCGTGTAAGACTCCAGGGTGCTTTTTAACGTCCTTATCGAACCCTGGGGCCAATTATGGACGTCATTTCAAGCAGAACAAGGAAGAACTCACCGGGAAACTCTTCCAGCTGTACAATACCTCTGTGTTTGACAGTAAGGTAATGGACAAACCCTTTTTTTTTTTTTCTCTTTACATTATTTTTAGAAACATCATCTGTTTTCGAATGAATGAACACGAATATATTTTCTTTTCCTCATCATGATGTCTAGCTCCCCATCAATATGTCGGTTACTTGGAATAAGAAGATGCGTAAAACGGCAGGTTACTGTATCACAGGGCAAGAGCGAGGTGGAGGAAACCGCTACGCCCGCATTGAGCTGTCAGAGAAAGTCTGTGATTCTGCAGGTAATGTTTACTAAACCAGACTAACTACGGTTAACATCCTCTCTTATTGTAAGTACATCGTGTGTCATCAGTGTAAAGATTTCAGTTAAGATTTGATTGAAACTCTTCACGTTCTCATTATTCTGCTCACACAGATCGTCTCAGGGACACACTGGTTCATGAGATGTGCCACGCCGCCACCTGGCTGATTAATGGCGTGAGGGACGGCCACGGAAACTTCTGGAAGCTGTATGCTCGGAAATCAACGCTGGTGCATCCTGAGCTGCCTATGGTCACTCGCTGCCACAGTTACGACATCAAATACAAATTCCAGTACCAGTGCACGCGCTGCAAGAATACGTATGTGTGATCAATTAAATCATGTACAGCGTAGCATCCTTTACCTTATGCCATCACTTATCAATATGTGTTTAAATAAAAAAAAGTTACAAAGCAGTATCTCTTTATTTTCACAGGATTGGGCGACACTCCAAGTCGCTGGACGTACAGAGGTTTGTGTGCGCCCTCTGCACAGGACAACTGACTTTGCTGACACCTTCCAAACCACGTGCCCCAACGCCTTTTGCAAACTTTGTCAAAGAGAATTATGGGACTGCACGTCAGGCGCTAGCAGGACAGAGCCACGCAGATGTGATGCGCAAACTCAGTGTAGACTTTGCCTCCAAGACAAAACTCAGTCAGAGCTGAGATCATGACGCTCTTACAGCCGTGGACTGAGATAACGCAACCCCAGGAAATCTGTCCAGATCTGACATACCTCCATTTCAAAGTCGTACATTATGGAGCAGCTGTGATATTTAATATTGACTTTGTATTTTTGTTTGTTAGTTGTTAGCATGTGATTACAGAACGGGTCTGCTTTGACTGGAAAATCTGAGCCTCACCAGCAGTGTCATCCTCCTGAGAGTGTCTGTGTGTTCTTGTTGGTGTGTAGCTGTTATTCCTTGTATCCTCTATACTTGAGCTCCTTTTTGTAGTGAATTTTCATTTTAGCAGGGAAAATGTACAAAATGTTTACATTTTTAAAGGGATATTTTTTTATTTGCTTTGCTTGATATGAAATGAATAAATAAAATGAAAAGGTGCCTAATCTAATCTGCAATGAGTTCTACACCTCTGCTCAGTTCTCGAAGGATTTGTTGCTGTTGTTGGGTCACATTCCACATGGTGGATGGGATTTTGGATGTGAGACGTTAAGCTAAATCTGAGTTCATAAAAAGCTGCCATGTGCCTGATGAAGATTCTCCAGTACAGAAAGGTACATGTTTTTTTACACAAATGTTGTTGAAATGAGGTTAAACGTGATAATTTGTCTTTTTAAGTTGCCTGTGTTCAAATGACTTATTTTTTAAATATTTCTAAATAATAGTTTATAAAGTGCTTTATGTATTGGATATCTGCTGCAATTTGACCAAGCTGGAGGCCTTGCTTCGACCTGCACTTTCACCTGACCCTCTTGATGC
Source organism: Labrus bergylta (assembly GCF_963930695.1). Taxonomy (NCBI): domain Eukaryota; kingdom Metazoa; phylum Chordata; class Actinopteri; order Labriformes; family Labridae; genus Labrus; species Labrus bergylta. Next base: position 12,017,075 of record NC_089203.1, on the reverse strand, counting down.
GTCCTAAAGGAAGGGAGAGCATCTGTGGCCGCCACATTAACCTTACTAACCGTGCTCAGTAGTCAAGAGTTTAATCTTTAATTCAATCCTAGGTATCATCGCTGTTGACCTCTGATCCTTACATTCTGCCTCTCAGATTAATCAGCTCTGCTCCCTGAAAACGCTCAGACGTCGGCCTGCTCTGCACGAAGAGAGCTTGACTGACTCTGAACCTCCAGGGATCTCAGAACCATCCTGTGGTCATGTTCATATACCTTGAATGTTCTTGTTTGTAATAACGAAAAGGTTAGATGGCTGATGAGAGCAGCCTCCTCATTTAAACATTTGCATTGAAAATCTTTTATGGTGTGTTTTTATGAATCTAAGAGAGAAGAAGACTGTTAAAAAATGATGAACAAATGAAACTAATTATGAAAAACATAATGCAGGACACAATGCTTCAATATATTTATTCTATACTTTAAACACTTGTAAACGTTGTATATCTACTATTTAAAGTAACTGTATTAAACAAAACATCCAGAGGAAAAGGTACAATCAGCAGAGCGATAAATATTCAACGCAACAAGAGGGAAACACACAGTCGATCATATTATAGGAGAAAGATAAGTTAGTGGGACTTCTTGGGGAAGGTGTGGAGGTCAGAGAGGTCGGGCAGCTTCCCTGATTGATGATTGACCCTTTAGAGGCACAGGCACAAATCTACAGGTAGCACTGGAGGGAGATGACGCTCCCAAACCATCAGCATGACACAAATGGCTAACATAATATATTTCTGTGGAAAAACAGCATACAAGGGCTGAAACAGGAAACAGTGGAGTAACAAGGATAAAACAACCTACATGTGGCTGAAAGCAAACATTTGTATCCACCCAATCAATGTAATGTACTGTGTTTGTCACTGTACTGATGCAGGCACTGAGTATTACTTAACAAATAACCTACATTTCATCAGAAATATATGAATGTATTCATAAAAGTATGCAGCATTGCAAACCAGACAGAGTGTACTCTGACTGTTTTTGGCTAAGTGTATTATCATGTGATTTAAAAGACCATTTTAGATCTTAAACCATCCCTTCATTGACTCATGTTTAACTTCAATTTAAAATAAAAACATATGGCACAACCATAATAAGGAGATGATTGATGAACAGCATTACATGTAAAACCACCGCCAGCCCCCCCTCCACGTCGTGCGTCACCGTCCCTGCTGACATCCACTCACATCAGTACAGGCAGGTTTTCTTCATGATGCGCAGGAACTCCTGCTGGTTCACTTCTCCATCACCATCCCTGTCTGCCTCCTCGATCATTTCCTTCACAAACACACAAATAGAACAGGAAATGAAAGGAAGAATCTCTTGACAGCATGTGTGAGTCTTATGTTTCGATCACAATATAATGTGGTTTACCTGCAGCTCTTCATCTGTGAGGTTCTCTCCCAACTCCTTGGCTACTCTTTTCAAATTCTTGAATGAGATCCTGCCGGTCTCGTCATCATCAAAGAGGCGGAAAGCTTTCAGGATCTCCTCTTTGGAGTCCTTCTCAGCCTAAAATAAGGGTCAAGTGGGAGATTCATTTTACACAGCCGTAACAATTACAAGTCTCACCGGGATACAATGTTTCTATGCACAATTTTCTGAAGTTTGCCACAATGCAGTTTTGATTTGATTACATTTATAAACGTGATCGATAAAACGCAAAGGCCCATTTAATACAAAAAGCTAAATCAATAATGATTTTTAAACGCTAACCAACGCATAATTGAATAGTTTTATTTCTGACATTTAAAAGAATAAGATTAAGAGAATGATTATGAATATAAATAGCTTGGTCCATATATCAGTGGTTATTATTAAGAGATGGGCGATATGATGGTGTTTTAACATTCTAACAATAATATACAAACTCTGATCAAATGAATCAATGTACTGATCCATTACAAGTCGATCCTTATACTACCAGTGTAACCATTCTGCAGGAACTAGGTCAAGACAACAGAACAGTCCCATCATAAACTGAATTTGTGTGTGCACTTTAAAAGCAATACTAGCAAAGTGAAGTCAAATGGGAATTCAAAACTGAGATAATAAGTTGGAGTCAATGTTTTGGATTCTTTTTTTAAGGTAACAAACTTTGTATTAAAAGCAAATAAAGGATATTGACGAGGCAGATATGGCTAGTGTATTTAATAGATTAGGTATCTACCATTTTCTGTGTCATGACAGAGAGAAAGTCGGCAAAGGATATTTTCCCTGTGCCGTCCTTATCCACTTCACCAATCATCTTCTTGATCTCCTCTTTCTTTGGTTCAAACCCCAAAGCTCTCATTGCAACCTGGAACATTTTGAAGGAAGTAGATTTGTTAAACCCCGTTTTCTTCCATTGGACACATGTTGATTGCCGTCAGGTTTGAGCACTTTTACCTTGAGCTCCTTGACATCGATGAATCCGGACCCATCTGTGTCAAACAGCTCAAAGGCCTCCCTGATCTCCTGCTTCTGCTCCTCGGTCAGCTCTGGTTTGGGGGTCGTCTTCTTGCGAGGAGGTGGTACAGGACCCTGTAGGGATGGTCTCTTGGCAATGGTCGCCTGGTGGAGACAGAAAAAAAGCCTATACGTTTATATTTACAACAGAATCTGATGTTTGCTTTGTAAGACAAATCAGTGTTTTTGAGTAGCCAAATCACATGAAGCTCAAATGCAACACATTAACATGCATGAGCATAATTATAAGATATCCTCACTCACCATGAGATATTGTATAGAGGTTGACAAAAAGCTGCAAATTTATGAGGCAATCACTGTTTCCTCAGGCGGTGATGCCTCCCGATCATTTAGGAAGGAGAAGGAGGTGAAATGGTTTACACTTTTTTTTATTTATAAACGACTGTCTGTTGTCCCTCGACCCCGTCTATTTTAGTCCCAGAGATACCCGATAAAATACTCCAAACAATTTGAACGTTTCTACCTAATAGCGTGCATAGGTTGTGCTGCTCATCACCTGCTGTCATGGAGCCCAAATGTTTGATTTGCTCATCCTTTTTACCCGCAGACGAGCCACTGCATTAACAGTGTTACAGGAGGAGACAGACCGGCACACATGGGAGTGAAAATGAAATGCACCAGTCGGGCAAGAAGATGATTGGATGTGCCGGATCACGGGAGGCATGACACGACCATGAAACACAGCGCTGTGAAAACTCCTGGAATGAGACCATAGGATGAGACATTGAGATATGTGAGAAATTAATACATGAAAAAAGAACATTGAACGGATTACAAATCATTTACACCCTCTAGTGTCGTCCGAGGCGTCCTCTTCTAAATACATGGAAATAATTGATTTTATTATATAATAATAATAAAAATAATACTGTTAATTTCATCAGTAAATTAATTCAAAGGGACAGGGAGTAAATTGTTTATTTATATTAAATGCCTCAGATATTGCATATTTGTGCAGCCAACACAGAATCTATGCTCGGGGTCCACAGCAGAGCACGACATACAAGCAAGTCTCATCTCATATAGGCCTAAATGGCTTACTTGAACACTAGTTTCAATGTTTCTTGTCTATCTTTCTTGTTTTCCATGGCTTTTTTTTTCTTCTTTTATTTGTGCTATCATCTTTTTCTCTGTGCGATTTCTTTTTTTTCCATCACGTCTCCCTCCTTTATTTTGGTAGCTATTATTACAAATCGACTGAGAACTTTTAAGTATTTTAATTCATTAATGTGTGGCATTTTATTCTCCACTTCTTCTCTTTTGTTCCTTGACTTACTGATATGTAAAAAATAAAATAAATGCAAAAAAGTCTTAACACTTTTTGAGAGTCAATTAATTGATTTGTCACTTTCTTTCCTCTGGGCTGACACCATAGACTGTAAATATTACAGCGGACACTTGTCTAAAAAAACAACAAAAAAAACACCAGTCTAAAAAGGCTGACTTTTACGGGGCGGGGTCTAATCCCCTTTCCCTCGCCGATTGGATAATATTGTGGCGTTCTTTGACGTATTCTCCATGCTATTGGCTGTTCTCTAGCGTCACTTTATGCTGAGCGATGCCTTGACCAATCAGAGAGACTTTCTCCTCAGCTCATTGATGGTTCGTACCCAGGCTCGAAGCATTCACCGACTACAGGTAAATAACAGTGTTCTGTGTTTCTTAGGACACATTTTTCACATTTAAGTCCTGCGTATTGTATCGTTTGAAACACGTATGTTACCAATTTTCCACCTCTGAGGAAAACATCGTTTAGCCGCCTGAAAGTGCTTGTTTCTAAAGTCCTGATAGTTCACCTTCCAGTCACTTTTCACTCATTATGGCCACACGAGTTCGACCGGTGAGTTATACCGTTTTTTGGATGCAAATCTTGTAGACTACCATTTCATGCCGTCTCTCGGTGCTGCCTATTTTCTCGAAATGTCTTAATAAAATGCATACCTGCCTGCCACACAGAGTAGTAAACGGTGTGCAGTCATCGGGGGGTCAGGTTTCCTGGGCAGACACTTGGTGGAGAAGCTGTTGGAGAGAGGCTACTCGGTGTCCGTGTTTGACATCCGGCAGAGCTACGAGCTACCCGGCGTCACCTTCCACCAGGGAGACCTCTGCGACGAACAGGTGAGACTCGGATTTGTGTGTCAGACTGAATACCTGAAGAATGCATGCTTTAATGCATTCAAGCGAATTGTATCACATTATTCTGTATGTACACTGTAGGCTACTCCATCAGCTTGTTGCATTGCAGGAAAAAAAGCTGTCTGCTTTAACTTGGTGTATTTGAATCATTTTTATTTTTTTCGGATTAGACTTTTAGGGGTGTTCAGCTCCTAAAGAAATTGTGACATGTAGAGTTCCTGTTCAAGCCTCCTGCTAAACCACTCACTTCATGAAGAAGAAATACATATAAGATTTCTTTTACATCAACAATGGATGTAACAATAATTAAGTCACATGTTGAGTTTTACACCACAACATAGTTTTTAAGGGGATGAAAGATGGATAGGGTGTATTTTCAAAAGTATTCAATTTGTACAGGTATTATTATTAAGTATATGCTAATTTGTAAGCAATTCAGCGTAATGGTAATTCTTCTCATTGTTGAGCCATATCTTAATGCCAATACCATTATATATAACATTAAAGTTTTGAATGCCGGGCTTTAACATGTAACACTGCACCTCTGTGTAAAATAAGCCTACTACTCTTACTAAAGTATATTATCTGGATATTTTACTCACTCATTAAGCTCTTTTATGCAAGGATTTCATTTCAGCATTGTAAACAGTTACTCACATTTTTTTTATAGAGCTGTAATACTTCGAGTTTATTTACAGTTTGCTCACAAGCACTTTAGACTTGCTCCATGAAACATCATTAGCCTGGACCAATGGCTCTTCTGATGCAACTGTCAGTCGCTGTGAGGTGTCTGTCATGCTCTGTCCTAGGATCTCCTGCCAGCTCTGAAGGATGTGTCCTTGGTCTTCCACTGCGCCTCCCCGGCCCCTGCCAGTGATGACCGTGGGCTGTTTGAGAGGGTCAACATTCAGGGCACGCGCATCGTGATTCAGTCCTGTCTCAAGGCTGGAGTTCAGGTGAGGCTGACAAGTTTTTTTCCTCTTCATTTGTGGCTAAAATGTATTCACACATTCTCTGTCTCTACATAAACCCATGCACATACAACCACGTTCACTCTGGAATGTATGGACAGTATGTGCAAAATGAGTCGGAATACCTTGTATCAACATCGAGAGCCAGAGCAGCTTCAGCCGGCATGGGCACCGCCATATTTGTCAACTGTATCATTAAAGTAGTTTATCTGCTTGTTTTTGTTTTTCTAGAAACTAGTCCTGACAAGCAGTGCCAGTGTGGTGTTTGAAGGGACCGACATTAAGAATGGAAGAGAGGATCTGCCTTACGCCAGGAAGCCCATTGACTATTACACAGAGACCAAGATTCAGCAAGAGAAGGTAGGAGAACCGTATTCCCAACTGAAGTTAAAGAGTCTGCAGTTTTCTTTGTTGAGTTTTATTTGTTCCTTCAACAGGCATGTTTTTATTTTTTTACTCAAACCGAGGTCAGTTACAGAAGGAGGCTCAAAGTAACTCATAGTTATAATTCTGAGTTGACGTGTCTTTGTTATCCTGTCACCTATACTGCAGGTTTTAGGTCCGACCTCATTGTCACCAGTATCATACAACATTACAGACTCATCATCATCAGTAGTTCGCACGTATCTTTAGACTCTTTCCAATATTCTCCACCCGCAATCAGTCACACCTACAAGTGAGAGGAGAGGAAATGATCAGAGCACTTTTTTGCAGTATTCAGAGTTGAATCTATTTTGCTGCCTTTGTGTTTCAGTTGGTCCTTGAAGCTTGTGACCAAGAGAAAGGTTTCCTCACAGTTGCAATCCGGCCTCACGGCATCTTTGGCCCTCGGGACCCACAGCTGGTTCCTATCCTAGTGGACACGGCTCGCAGGGGGAAAATGAAGTTCATCATTGGGTAAGCAATAGGGCTTATAAGGTGGATTTGTTGCCCTGATGCCTATTTGACTTTCTACTGATAGAGATGTAAAATGAATTGCTCTTTTATCAGAAATAACCACTGTCAAGTGATTTCAATTACAACAAAGGGTGACTAGCTTAACTGCAGAAAATAAAAACAAACATATGTGCATTTAAAAATGAGACACTGATGTTTTGCCCTCCCCAGACCATAAGTGTCATGTACATGCTCACTTATGACCCCCTGATACTAGGACAGCAGCACAATCAGACACATTTTCATCATTCTTGCAGTATGAACATGCGAAATGAGCTCATTGTAGAAGACTGTCTGAAATATAACAATTTTATGAACGTGGGTCATTCATCAACACTAAAAATTCATACATTTGACCAATCAGATGAAGCCCCAGCTAGCTATGTGCTGACAACTGTGAGGCTAGCTTGAATGAGGGCTGAAGAAGGAGAGAACAGTGAGGTAAAACAGCACTTTAACTATTTCATATAATTATTCATTTAGATGGAAAGAATGAATTAGGACAAGAAGACATTTTAAACACAATGTCATCTGTATAATATTCCAAACTACAGACAAGAAAAAAATGGTAATGTTTTCACTAATATGCACACTGAATTATTTCTGATTGCATACACTATTGTCATATTGAACATAGTTATCATACACTGCAGATGTTTCTCATACCATGCAGGTATGACTAAATATAAATCCACATTTTAATAGAACATTGTGAAACAGTTTGTTAAGGGTTTTTATTAATAAGTTGTTGAACAGCTCTTAATTATTAATCACCTAAGGACCACAGACTGTTTAGATGAAGTGTCAGTGACGTCACCCGGTGGTTTCTGAAGGAATGTTTGGAAGCTGCTCAGTGATGCTTATTGGAAATGCTGACTCCATCAAACTTTTAGTCAACCTAACAACACGCAAAGAGCTGGAGCTGAGACGGCCCTTAACCCTTTTCACAAAACTCTACAATGCACACGCCCCTAATTATGCATAACTCATATCCTTCATAAAAGTTATAAATAAAAGAAGAATTCACCCCCTTACAGTGTGTGCTGATAAAGACATTTTTTCCGCCTGTGAAGAACACACTAGTACACAAGCATCCCTATTCAGAGGCTGCAGTTTGTTCTGCTGGCCTCCCTAGCATCACTGTTGCTAACTTGCTTTCTAATATCACCATGTGTATAATTTATGGTTTGAAACTTTTGTCCAAAAAACAAAAACAAAACCTAGATTCATTTTTTATTTTTGTCCAATTTTTTTTTTCAAAGCACACTTACTCCCTTGGACATCGCCCAATGCCACTAAAAATGTCAGCTTGATTGATATTAGAGTTGTGTATGAGCCAACAGTCTCTTCTACCAGTGTCCTGAATGTTGAAATATAAGGGTGTGTTGGGCGTTCTTTTAACCATTTGACTATTTTTGTTTTCTGAAGTGATGGGACCAATTTGGTTGATTTCACCTTCGTGGAGAATGTGGTTCATGGCCACATCTTGGCAGCTGAACGCCTAAGGTCGGACTCCCCTATATGTGGAAAAGTGAGTGAAAAGAAATGTTTTCAACTTTAAAAAATGTGTTTATTTGTAAATCGTAATGCAGGTCACAACAGCGTCACTAAAGTATGAAACAATAATGTGTGCTACAACTCCCATAAAAGTGAATGCAAACAAAAAAAAGTCACACTCGTCAAAGACAAAGAATCAGGTAAACAGTGTTGACTACTTTCTGTCATAGTCCTGCTCAGTCACAGTTTTAGATTTTCTATCCTTATATGCCATTAGTCTACATCAGGCATAGAATCTCATAGCTTTAAAGTCTACACCTTGACTAGTTGTCAATTCTGTGCAACCCCCACTTTATGAAATTGTTAAAAAGGATTCATCATGTTTGTCTTTGAACGCTGTACAAACTTAATTCCATTTAAGTTAGAATTACTTCAATGTTTTATCTCCCGCTTCAATTTCAGCCATACCACATCACTAACGATGAGCCAATCAAATTCTGGGACTTCATGTCGGAGGTGTTGGTGGGTCTGGGATATGCTGCTCCACGTTACCACCTCCCCTACTCTCTTGTGTACGGACTGGCCCTGCTCCTCTGGCTGCTGGCTCTGATCCTTCGACCTCTAGTTTCTTTCAAACCCACTTTTACACCGATGAGAGTGGCACTGGCTGGAACCCATCACTACTACAGCTGTGATCGTGCCAAGCAGGAGCTGGGCTACAAGCCACTCGTCAGTCTGAAGGAGGGGATAGCACGCACAGTGGAGAGCTACCCCCATCTCAGACAGGGGGCTTGATGGTAGATCAGAGGTTAAGACTGTTGAGACATGAAAGCCTGGGGATGTTTGTTCCAGGTGATCAGGTTACACTGACTGGACAATTCAAAATAAGGGAACAAACAACTTAATCTAAACCCTGAATTGTTTGGCATTTGTGTGCCTTTTGAAAACTTATGTACCATTTCCACCAGCAGATGGCAGCATAATTATACTGCATTTAATCAGCACACTACAGTCTGTTGATACAGAAGGTTGAAAGCACTTGGTTAATGGTAAAAACAAACGAATGACAACTGAAATGTACAGATCCTACACTGTAAAAACTTCAAAGATGGACTAACAATCTTCTTCCATTCTTGTTTTCACCTGTCTGCTGTACACACACTATGATGTTGCTGTTTATGTCACAATGCCTTAATACATTCCATGATATTATTAAGAAATGGTTTTGTGGACTTTTTGTTGAACATTGACCTAATCTAAATCTAAACCATTGATAGGAGAAAGTATGTTGACTATGTGGCAGATCTACTTGCCTCATAGATCTCATTGGCTGAAATCTCTCGTGCTGGTGAGGCTCTCTTCATCCAGGTTTCACGATCTCGCTGAGAGTGTTCCTGAGAATAGAGACTAGAATCTATACATTTACAATTTATAAGATACACACCTATTATGCATAAAAACTGATTTTGGTTCCCGATTTTCCCACCTGACCAAACTTTAACAGCAGCAGAACAAATGATTACAGTGATATGAAAGTGTGCGGTGCACATAAGGACATGTGGACACTGATTCAAGACTTCCTATTTAAGATGCTCAACCTTTATGACTAATGTTTTGTTTCACATACCTGAAGCCAGAGTGCATTCAGGAGGTATTCAGACCCCTTCACTTTTTAACTTTGTAGCATTAGGCAAATTATGGACACATGCTAATGTATATTTAATTTGCATAATGTAGCATTATGCTAATTATGGACACATGCTAATTTCTATATATTTAGCATAAGGCAGCATCATGCTAATTATGTATTATGTTAAAATGAAAATATAATATATTTTAATTTATATATAGCTGTAACAAGACAAAGACATATTTTAATCAGATAGAGTGAAGATATGTTTTATTGGCTAGATATTTGGGTCAGCCTAAAAGGAGTTTGTCTTGTCTTTACATTCCTCTATACTGTGCACCGATATATTCACACTAAAACATTCTTATTTATGTATTGTGATATCAGTAGATGGATCATTTTAATGTAACAGGTTGCTTTATATCTGCATGACAATATAAAAGTACAAACAACATTTAGAGTGTGCATGGCCTGTGTTTGACAGTTGAGATGTGACATTGTGAAATCAAGGTGTATTTCATCATTCAGAAAATGTAATACGGACATGTACGTGTCGCAGCCTCCCAGGGTTATTGCACAGGTATTGTTCCTGACACTAGTGACACATCAGGGCAACAGCCTGAGGACAGACACTGTTTTGTGTGTGTGAGTTGAAGTTGCTGTTAACAGATAACTCAGTAGTGCCCATCAGAGGGGACAAACAGGGAGTGTCCATGATGCAGTGAGGTTTCCTGTCTATTTCCTCGCTCTGGACAATTGTAAGTTCAGGATGGAGGGAAGGTTGATTCCAAACATACTTTATACCTTCAATCAGATACTAGAGTATCTCTGGTTGTGTTTGTACAAGTTTGGCAAACTGCTGAGATACTAATCCAAGGCCTGTCATCCAAAGAAAGAATGGGATGGGCTGTGAGATTTCATCGTGAACTACATCCCTGATCCTGTCATGAAACTGACAAACTTTCAGATGAGGAGGACTTAGTTTTTAAGGTATGTGTTTAATGTATAAATCAGCTGCTATAGTGGTTTGTCATTTGTAAGTGACACATTTTTGACATTCCATGTCTTGGTGTGGTATCAATGAGGTTGGGGTTAAGTTCGGATACTTTGCATTCCCTTTTTGATTCTGCGCCAGCAGCACCCTAATGATTCACAGTGAGAGTCAGCACCACCGGGCAAGGCCGTCTGACTGGTTTCTTGTTCAGGGGAATGAGGGAGAGGGATCTGGCATTTAATAGGCCTCAGCATTTACACTTCTTCTTAACTTAGTGAAACTGTGGCTCTCAGACTTGCTAATTTCCTGTTCCTCCTACCCACCATGATATGTTGTGAAATGTCTCCACACCCTTTTCTGATTTGAAAAGCATTTGTTAATGTATGTACAGCATGTGTGCAATTCCACAAAGACATCAGTCAGCTGATATTCAAACTCAGGAAGTGTTTTCTGTTACATATGTTGAGGAAACTTGACAATATTGTTGTCTTCCACTAATAAGAACACATCTAGTGAAAGATGACTGAGAAAATATTTTCTCTATGATAGAATATCTTTATTTTACCTATTATAACAACTTAGAGTTGAAATAAGTAATAGTTGTATTTTACCAACCTCTTATTTTGTAATGAATTCTATCTTCAAGGAGTCACACATATATCAGTTTCAGTTTCATTAATTCTTTCTTTTTCAAAAACACATCAAACTTAAATGTGTTTTTTAAGATTTAAAAAATAAAATCAGTTAATTCCATTTAATTTGATCAATGCTCAGCTGGATTTGATTAAATATATAGATGTTATGTCCCATTGTGTGTGTTTTTAATGATGTGTGTGTGTGTTTGCTTGAAGCATTTTCCTTCCCAGTGAGCATGAGAACAGCGTTCCCACAGGAAATGTTGCTGTGAGTTGCTTCATTACAGTACGCCACGCTGTGCTCTTTATTTTCTTACCTCTGCCTCGCTCCTTCTCAGGATTGATACTCATCCACCTGTGCGACAGGTATGTGCTTGCTGACTACCACGAACAATGAAGAGAAGGTGTAAACAAAATTCAGTTCTTAGCAACCTCTCTCATGCACGCACACATACATGGACATACAAGCACATTGGGCTCCACCCCACATGCACCTTCCATGACAGGCTGGGCTTGTTACTCACGCCCGTACCTGTTCTCTGCCACAGACACCTGTCACACAGAGACAGACGTTTCCTCGGCTCACACCAGCAACACAAAGAAGGGACATTATCACAGAACTGAGCTGGGTGGACATTGCACTGCTTGGTAAGTGAAAGCAGGTACGTACGAGATTACAAGATTAAGCAAACTATCTGCTTAGATTGTATATTTAAAGCTTCAGTAATCAGCAGCTTTAAGAAGAGAAAATGTGAAAGTTACCAATCATGCTTGATAAACTGTTTATAATGTTAACTGTGTTTGCCCTCTTGTCTTTCTGGGTGTTTCCCTAACTTGAGAGTTGCCTGTCCTGCCCCAGAACTGTTAGTGCTCTTCAGCAATCATTTATCTTGTGTGAACGGACAGTAACCCTTGGATAAATATGCCTTCTGAGCCCTCAGTGTATTTGCACTGTCACCAATGCGGAGGACAAATTCCTCAAGAGAAATTGTGACGACGTGTTTTAGATAAAGTGGATTCTTAGCCCCAGGAGTTTTATAAGTTATATTTGCATTTTGAATTTGGCAGTACTCCACAAGTTTTGCATTAGTTGTAGTCTGGGCCTATTTTCAGTTAAGGCAAAACTCGACTGTGCTTCATTAGTTTTGTCTTTTTTTTGTCTTTAGTTCCTTCAGGGAAGTGAGTTTCCCCCTGAGCTGTATGTTTTTTCACCCATTAATAAATGGAGAGAACGCTTATCTGGATACTTGTGAAAATAATTTGTATTTGTCCAATCAGAGGTATAATTCTATGCTAGAATATTTTGTATCTAACCACAAAAGATGATATAAGTATTGTTGTGAATTTGGATGTCCATTCATATTTAGGCAACAGCAGTATCTTTTGGAAAGTGGTAGGACTGGATCATCAACATGTCTAAAGGATGAGACTGAGGAATGCTTTACAGAGCACATGTTCCTTATTGGGAGGGAACAAAGTGTAGAAAGGCCCATTTTAAAAATTGAGTGTTATAACAAACTGATGTAAATTGCACTTCTTCTTCTAACACAAGCTCTTTATCTGTGTTGTTTTAACAATTTTCTTTTTCAGGTGGCTTGTAAAGAACAGATAGAAACCTCTAGAACAAGCATGTCAAAAGGTAAGCAGGCTGATAGATCAGATCTGAATGTGATGACGTGTTTGAAAGCAGAGGGCATCTGAGGGCGTGTCTCTGGGCTAGACTTATGACTGTGTAAATTCTAGGCATCTGCCATCGCCCCTCTTTTAATACATAATAAGATTATTTGATTGTGTGATGTGTGGTCCAAAAGGGGGCTGAATAATATAGGTCCAACAAGCAGCTGGATCAAGCAGTCAGTGATTAAAGACGCCATTAAATGCATTCTACATCGTGTATTATATCCCAGATTATGTGATATTATACTATTTGTGTGTCAGGGGCAGGAAAAGCAGAAGTGTTTCGTACTACCAAAGTGAGGACCAGGTTGAGGGATGATGGAAGCTGGTTGCAGCGCCGCAGTGAACCTGACGATGAACAAGAAGAAGAAAAGCCATGGTAGGCCTACAATACAGGCTTCAATTTCTGTGCATATTATCATAATTCGGCCACTTGAATGGACAAAAACAAGTTTCTGTGTGTCCAAACAGGTTGGCAGAAGTGAGGGCCAGCCGTGTCAATGGAGCTCCTGCTGAGACGAGTCCAGTTTCATCACCAACAAAACCCACCCCGCCTCCCACCAACTCTGAGACCCAGAGGTAAACACAAGTTTCTGATGTCACAGTTATCTATTGAGTACTTGGTAGTGTCCCAGTCAACAGAATTGTGTTGATAATAAGTCTGTTTGTCCTCATAGTGCACCAAAACCAGGATACCTGATAAGGTAAGACCAGCATGTGCTAATTTAAACTTGAAATTTGAAATTGAATTGAGTGCTGAAAATTGCACTATATGGGGTATTTTTGTATTTAATCCATGGGTTATTATTCTTGTATTTTTACGCATTTTGTTCTTTCTTTCAGAGGCGTTTTCACTAAACTAGACAAGCCTCCCACTAACACACCGTCAACTAACGGCCCAAGGTAAGAGCGTCTCTCACTTTAATACTTCAGAAAACTTGAAATGACTTTTCTGGTTTCCACATCAGTGTTATCTGTCTTTTTTTTTTTATTACAGTGGAACAAAACAATTCACCAAAAAACCTTCAGAGAGCTACAAGAAAATGTGAGCGCACACAGAACAGATATGCATTAAACTCGCTGGTTGCTGAATGTGTTTTTAATGCCAGGTCTGTTTTTGCTTCTGTTGTTCAGAGCCCCCTACACCGTGAAGCCCACTTTGGAGAGCCAGGAGAGCCAGCTTAGCCCAGAGGAGAAGGAGAAGCGGTAAGACTCTCCTCACGAGTAGAACACTACCCAATTTGAACTCACATGCCAAAAGTAGAGATTACATTAACATCATAATGATTCATTATTCGCAGGACGGAGGCAGCCAGCAATGTTCTGAAGAATTCTGCAGGCCGGCAACGGTCTTATGTGCTTTCTGCTGCTAAGAAATACGAGTATGTGTCTCATGTCACACTCCTTATTCTAATCTTAATGATCTCATTGTAATTCTCTAATCAAATAATGAAGAAATGTTTTTTTTTAATTTACTTCACATTGAAACGTACAATTTTCCTTTTAATGTGACTATAAATAGTGAATGTTTTCTTAAAATTGAATCTATATGTTAAAAAAATCACAGGACAAAACCAGAAGAACCTGATACTTCTTCACCAGTCAACAACAGTCTAGCTTTTGTTGCTAAAAGGTAAAAAAAATTAAAAAAAAAAAAAAAAAGAATCTCTAATATTACATATAAGCAATAAAAAAAAGCCTGAGAGTCCAAGTGTGTGATCATGGATCTCCATGCTTGGCTACAATCTTGCAGGGTGGCGTTAACAGATGATGATGAAAGTGCTGCGACTCCAGCACCTGTGAGCTCTCCGCCCCCCTCCTCTGTCGCCCCAGTCACATCTGTTGCCTCTGCACCTAGGCCCAAACCACGGCCACCGTAAGTCCTGGACAAAGTTTCTACTTTTACTGCAGAATGTGTCTCCTGCTACCTCTTTTTTATGAATTCATCTCGTTGGCCTGCAGGGTCGACTCAGATGTTAAGAAAGCTGTTGATGCCATCGTTAATAAGCCAGTTGCACCAAAGGTGGAGAAGAAGAAAGCCGCCCTGGAGCCCGCCAAAGAAGACCTATATCCAGCATCTGTCCCAGAAAAAAACCCTTTTGAAGGTATGAAACCAGGGTGCACCAAGGTGGCCACCCCTCTCCCTGTATTCATCCCTGAACCAAAAGATTTAAAATCTGCAGTGCAAGATGAAACACCTCTGGTTGACCTCACCCCAGCAGCAGTCCCTCTTTCACCCACTCCATTGTCTCCTACCCCGGCTCCAGCAGTCCCACTTTCACCCATTCCATTGTCTCCTACCCCAGCTCCAGCAGTCCCACTTTCTCCCACTCCAGTGTCTCCTACCCCGGCTCCAGCAGTCCCACTTTCTCCCACTCCAGTGTCTCCTACCCCGGCTCCAGCAGTCCCACTTTCACCCACTCCTGTGTCTCCTACCCCGGCTCCAGCAGTCCCACTTTCTCCCACTCCTGTGTCTCCTACCCCGGCT
This sequence comes from Labrus bergylta, assembly GCF_963930695.1. NCBI lineage: Eukaryota > Metazoa > Chordata > Actinopteri > Labriformes > Labridae > Labrus > Labrus bergylta. The sequence continues at coordinate 12,001,601 of NC_089203.1, read as the reverse complement.
CCAGCAGTCCCACTTTCTCCCACTCCTATGTCTCCTACCCCGGCTCCAGCAGTCCCACTTTCTCCCACTCCAGTGTCTCCTACCCCGGCTCCAGCAGTCCCACTTTCTCCCACTCCAGTGTCTCCTACCCCGGCTCCAGCAGTCCCACTTTCTCCCACTCCAGTGTCTCCTACCCCGGCTCCAGCAGTCCCACTTTCACCCACTCCTGTGTCTCCTACCCCGGCTCCAGCAGTCCCACTTTCACCTACTCCTGTGTCTCCCACCCCTGTGTCACCTGTCCCATTTGTGCCAATCCCAGTGTCTGCTGTAAGAGAGATCACAGTGAATACAAAACCATCTCCAAAGCCAAGGTAAGATATCCACAAAGCCATTCATTCCATTCATAGCGTATTCTAGTTCAGATATAGGTATAGGTTTAAGATGCTTGTAACTTCCATCAGTGTTCTGCTGTTACTTACTTAATATGAACTTCATTATATAACATTGTGCCTTGTTATGAAAGAGAAACACCAAATATTTTATATTTTAATAAAAACAGCTCCAGCTCAATAAAATACAACAGTAAACAACGTATTACTCATTGATGCATCATTGGTAATGAATGTATTTTTAAACACATCATCATATAACACTTATATCAGTCATTTTATTTCATTAAGCACGTTTTCTTTTCAGCATCACAAAACTCTTGGTACTTTCAATGACAGTTAAGCAGTTCACTTTGTCTTTTGTAACGTAGTTGAATACAGGATTTGTGCCTTTTTTTTTTCAAATTCTGTTAATAGGATAGTTGAGAACATGGTTCAGAGAAATAACTGTGCAGTTACAGAGAGCAAAAAAGGTCTGCAGAGAGAAATGTTTGCAGCAACTGAAGCATTTCTTGACACTTTTAACTTCTCAATTATAATAATAATACAGTTTATTTATAAAGCACTTATCAAAACCAACGTCACAAAGTGCTTTACAGAATATAAAATCCCAACAGTAAAACACACAACAATAAAATCCTTTTTAAATCATGAAAATAAAACAACAGTAATCAAACACAGATTAAAATAGAAACAACTCAGACAAAGATTGACTAAAGTTGACAGTAGAGCACAAAAACAGTAGGATAAAACAAGGATTGCAAGGAGGCCTTTGATAAAAATATGTTTTTTAAAGTGATTTAAAAAAAGATACTGATGTAGCTATGAGATCCTCAAGCAGGTCATTCCACAGCTGAGGAGCCACCTTTTTCGTTTTAAACAATATATGCATCTAATGCTCAATGACTGTATGCATTCTATAAAGAGGGATGAGAAGTTACTGCACACTGGCATGATGTGAGGCAGTTCCATACGTCTTCTACATGATCAGAGGTTAAAAGAGCTCTATGAATATAACATACAAAAAGCAAAATATATATCTGCATGACATACACCGATGTGACACTAGTTCTTATGTATATAGTTGGGCTGTCAAACATTTTTTTATTGCAATTAATCGCAAAATTTCAATAGGTAATCATGATTAATCATATTTTTAATCAAATGTTTAAAATAGCATTATTCACGTTTAAAGAAAAAAATTGTTAGTCTTTGATTTTGATCTAAAGTAAGACCCTTCTTGTAGATCGAAGGTCATGATTTTAACTTATAATAATAATAATAATAATAATAATAACAGCTCAAAGGAATGGTTAAAAAATGAAATGTCAGGTGGATATTAATTTTAATCAGCTGAGCTGTCTGAGTTTTAAAGTGAAATGAAGAATTCAAAGATGCAGCAGTGTCGTTCTTTTCAATCACTGTGACTACAGGGAGACACCTCAGAGGCTTATCCACTGTGCGCCTAAAGAGACAAGATAGCATGCGATTAATCACGATTAAAAACATGAATGCATTCAATTCAGACTTTAATTAAGTGTGACTAGTTAATGCTGACAGCCCTAGTGTATATATATATATATATATATATATATATATATATATATATATATATATACACAGTATATACATATACAGTATACATATGCACTCAAAAATGCAGAATCCTTAGGCAGTCAAGCAGAACTTGTACTTCTAATGTAATTTTCTGTACTCATTTTTACTTCTACTCACATAGAGGATCTATATCTTGGATCAAAATGTTGTATCTTTGTGAAAATGAACCTCGAACATCAAATAATGTCACACCAAATATTTTTTTAACAATTAGATATCATATTCCTAAGATAAGCTATAAGTAGTATTTCAAATGGTTATTGTCGAGTGTTTGCTCTTTTTCTTTGTCACACATATGATTGAAAGCTGCCCTGGAATGCCAAATGTTTGTTCTCCATCTATTTCCACAGCTCCAGTGTTGACACTTTGAGCGCCTTGTCCGACACCCTCATTTCTTTCAACACAAGTCCAAGCAGGTATTGTACAAACAGAAAAAGATAAATGCCGCAAAAGTTAATGTAGAAAAAAAATGAAGAAAGACGATTGGGTTATTGCCTCCAGCCTCAACAACAGGCCATCTGATAATTAAAGTTGCTTTCCTCTCCAGCTTGAAAGATAACGAGCCAGACCTGGCAAAGGAAGAAGGGGGCTCAGCGGACACTCGCACCGCAGAGGAGGGGTATGAGACCAACAACTTCCTCACTCATGTCATAGCAGGGTTGGCAGGAGAAAATATAATGGCAACCTGCCACTGTGTTCACATCAAAGTTATCACAAAATTACCCACCACTTCATTTTAAGGTGCATTAAACTTCCTCACACAAGAGGGTGTCCAATTAGAACTGATTAAATGTGGTATCTATCTTAACAATGTAATTGCAAAATGCATGCATTGGGGAGCCGGATAGCTAAGTGGTTATGTTGTGCGACCCATGAACAGAGGCTGTAGTCCTCGTTATGTCATTCCCTCTCTCTCCTACCAACATGTCCTGTCTCGCTTCAGCTGTCCTATCCAAAAAGGCAACAATACCCCCCAAAAAATATCTTTAAAAAAAATGCGTGCATTTAAGCCAAAGCACATGCACTCATTTTTTTTGCCCTTTTTTACCGTCTACAGTGATGAAGAAGAGCCAACTCCAAAGATCAGCAACTGTATACCAATTACAGACGATCTCCTGTCTCTTACTGAAGGGTTTGTTAAAAATACCATTTTGCCACTTTTGAAAATCTATACATTTTACCCACTAGGTGGCACTATTGGACTTCTTATGATCTCCTCCTACCCTCTACCTCAGTTGGCCCGTTCTTGTTCTGAAATCTCTTCTGAATCCTAAATCCCTTTTTGTTTAACACATTCTCCACTTCCCCCCTCCTCTCCCTCCTCCTCCCTCCTCAGCAGTCCCAAGGAGTCAGCAGAGCCCGTTCCCCCCAGCCCGGGACGCTGGAGTCAGTATCTGCTTAGCGGACCAGACAGGTAAAAGAAAGAGCTCTTTCCCACCCAAGCCCCAAATACAGAGTTATGCAAAGAATTATCCTTTCATCAGTGGAAAATCAATAACTCCCTTGTCAGTAGCAAGCCAAGGCTTTACCTTAACTCACCTCACCATGAATTAGTTTTGCATTGTCGAGGGAGCTTGCACACAGCCTCTTCTGCGTTTGACTTTTGTGTTTGATGTTTGCAGTGAGTCAAAGCCAGCAAAGTCCAGTGGCACCCTGGATCTCCTGGCTAATGATGTCATAATAATGAACACAGAGGCACGCAGGTGAGAAAGAAACACACTACTCACGGCCTCTGCTTAACCCCCCCCCCCCCCTCCCTTTTTTTTCTGTAAAATGTATTCTTATCCCCACAGATGAAGGGGCCAAGCTTCCCTGAGGTGTTAGATGTTTAATAAATCCCATCCCACCTCAGGTTTGATCCATAAATCAGGACTCCCCCTCTTCTAGGATTCTATTTTAACCCCTGCTTCTTCTGAGATTGAAACAGTGTCACACTTTCCTCAATCGACCCGAGTAATACTTTGAAACAGAAAGCCACGTCTTATCTGTTGTGCGACTGGAAATAGAAGAGAATGTTCTGTACTGATTAGTATTGCGGCTTTTGTTTTTGTCTGTGCCAGCCTCAGCATGCAGCCAGAGGAGGAGAAACCGACAGATGAGACAGCCAAAGAAACACAAAGGTAGACGGGAGATGACAGGCTGCTCTTAAACAATTATCTATCTGTGCAGAGATGTTCTTGCTCAGAAAATGCCTTCTATTCAGATATGCCTTGTAATGTTTTATACTAACTCTGCCTGCAACTGCGCTATTTCTCTCTGCCCGCCAGCTCTACAGAGACTGTCACTGTAACCACCAAAACTGTGATCAGTACTGACAAAAGGTATCAGAACGCACTCACACAGAACCAGTCTGTTCTGTGCTCTTTTCAGACGGCTTTCATGCCCCTTAAATAGTGCAGTGTGTTTCAAGCTTTTCTAATGGACTGCTCTTTTAAATAGTTTATGAGAAAAACCACACTAACCTTTATTTGCTCTCCCCCCCCCCCCCCCCCCCCCCAATCGTGCCATTCATCCGTACCACCCTCCCTACTTTTCTTTTTTCTTCTGCCTCCGTGCAGCGAGGAGGACATTGCAGATCGCTGGAGCTCACGTGTGAAAACAACCACAGTCACCGAATCACGGTATTTAATCTACAGCAACACCAAACATTGATACTTGTATTCGAATATAAGAGTAGTGTACTATATATTCTATTGATGATGTGTAAAATAAAAATCTCATTCAATTAAAAGAATGTAAGATACAGTGCATTTTGGTAAATTCAGTGATATCTTAGGAATGTTTTTTCTTTGTTTTGTAAAACATACTTAATCATTTGAAGCATCTGTTTAGCAGTAAGTAATTGATATAGGCCGTAACCAGGGTTCATTTTCAGTGAACACAACATGAAACACGCAGATTTTACCATTCAGCAGCAGAATTGTCTTTCCAATTGTCAAAGACTTCCAGATTCTGACTTTGATTAAGTTTGGCCCGGATTCCTCTGTGTTTCTGTTTACCATTCAAACTGCATTAAATCTTTCCATTATGAGTCAATGTGATCAGAATTCCTTCGACACAAGACGGGCCATGCTGACAATTGAGAGTGAAATCAGTGTGAAATTGTTTTTCAGCTCGGCTGATACGTTTGATCCATATCCGATAGGGACCACATCCCCTAACAGGTAATCATATTGGTTTGGAGCTGTGACTGTTTTCCAGCCAGCCAGATAGCATCTCAGCATGCATAATGCAGCACTTTCTGATTATGAGCCACTTTCCTCCATTGCAGCTCCTCTGACCTGCTCCAGCCGCTAGAAGATATTTCCATCAACAGGTACTGAAATGATCATGCAAATTCCCCATTTATCACTTTCATAACCTCTGTTTTTACCACAATGCTGCCATGTTACTGTACACGTTCCTACAACTGCCTCATTTTGTTGGTTTTTGCCAGAATTGTATTCATAACCAGCAGTTTGTTAGTTCTGTGCCAACATCTTATTGTCACACTCCAACTGGTTTCATTTCTTTATTTTTTTTTAAGGGTGTCAAGAACTTCCACTGAGAACAAAGATCCAAGTGAAGACACATCGTACGTTTTTTTGTTGAGTCAGCTATTGAGAAAAGCAGCAATTAATTATCCATTACAACCTTGGGGGAGTCATACAATGTTTCAGAAAATAGAAAAGTGGCCTTCATCAGGATGGCCCTGATGAAGGCCACAAGCCGAAATGCTTCAGTCTTATAAAGTTAATGAAGTTAGTCTTCATACTACAAGTGCTGCTGGAGCTTTTTGACCTCTTCAAGTCTTTCACTCTTCATGCACCTTGGTAGTTGGTGAAGTTGTGACAGAAAACCCTACTCTTCTTCTTCTTCAGAAAATAGAACATTGAAATTGTCTGATGAACAGTTTGAAACCCTCACTGTCAAATTATGAATTGGTAGAGAGAGACAGTGGGAAACAGCATGAATCAAAGGTCCGCATCTGGACTTGCACTGGAATTCTCAGTGTGAGATTTAAACCTTCCCGGCTAACCTGCATTTTTTAATTCTTACATTTCATTTTCCCTCTTTTATGTTACACTATGAGCAGTAATGCTTTGGAATCCCTCGCAGATGATGTAATCCCCATAAACACTGAGGTTAAAAGGTATTCATCTATTCAAGTGTATAATTGTGTTATGAATACATGTATGAGAGATGGAGGAGAAAAACTGGGGTCTTGCTGAAAATAATCTCTGCACCGATGATTGTCTGATCATAACTTCTGCATTGTCTCTCCACTCTTGCTCTCCAGCCTCAGCACTCGGCGGTCGTGGACACGCACGTGGGACACCAGTACTACTGAGCGGACTTACACAGAAGAGAGGTGATGACACACTTTGACTCTCTCGCACACTTCCACACAGTGTGCTCTACTATGTTTCATTCAGTTACATGCACCCATCCATGTGCATTAGCCACTAAAAGCCTTTCAATGTACGTCCCCTTTCAGAGACAAAGCTAAACCAGAGGGCCAAGATGAATATCAAAACATGACGGTCATGTTTGAGCGAAAGTAAGTCATTCTTTTATTAAAAGCTCCGTGTGCATATCTGCTCCTTTTATCCCATAACCTCCTCCCCGTGCACTCTTACCACTACGGTGGAGAAAGGAGGCTTTTGCATCTATTCAGCGAGCCAGAAATCATTGTGCACTGGTGCTCACAGAAATAGGTCAGATACATATTTGTTACAACTTTGACCCACAACTGGGGTAAGCAGATCCCCTCCACGCTTTTATTTTTTATTTTTTTAACAAATAGAGAGTTTTTCTGTCTCTCATGTTATGTTTGGTTTGTACAAAAGATCCAAGGAGAATGACTCCCCATGGGACCGGTGGACGTCACCCACTGTCTACACTACCACCTATTCTTCAGACCAGGGAGATGAGGAGGAGGAGGAGGAAAGGTATCCCCACAGGCTGGGTTCATTAAATGCACATTAAACCTGTTTATTTTCCACTATTTTTCCAGATGTGATTATAGAACCTTAAAATTCAGTGCCTGTCAAGCATTTAATTGAAAGCAAGTTAAATCCACGTTCCTCGCGGCTTGGTCTGAGGATAATCAACTTCCTCTAAACTTGTATTTTGACTCTAAATTTGTCCTACCATACATATTATAATACAGGATTGTCCTTTGTTTTGCAGCCTTGAGGACACACAGACACAGACAATCACAACCACCACCACTATCAGGTTTGGAAAATATGAGAATGTCTTAAATCTCACATCTTTTCATCACAAACTGAGGGACGGAATTTGAGAGCACGAGAGAAATGTAGGTTAATGTTAACAATAACAAAACATAGGAGGAGGGCTACGAACGAGGTAATGCTGCCGTACAATAGAAAACAGGGCACACCTGGTCAATAAATCCAAAGCCCTCCAGTGCTGTGAGTCAGAAAGATCAGCTTCATACACTTATAAAAACTGCAAAGATCTTGTTCACTGGATAGCATCCAGCTTATTGACTGCTACAACCCACAGTAAAAAGTCTAACACAGCTTGCCTTGCCTTGCCTTCCAGGGAGATACACGGTGAGCCAGAGCCCGCTATGGATCGGTAAGTTTATGATCTTGTTAACGTCAGACAGCATAATGCAAGAATAACTTCTCCAGAGTGCTATTTTCTACTATTTGGTCTGTTGATTTTCTTACTTTTGTGCAGACACTCCTCTAACTGGACCTTTTTGTATTGTGTTACTATGAACATTTTTAGCAAGGGCAGGGTGTCACACTGAAATTAAATTGACTCCCTTTTTTGAGTAGAATAAATGTTTAATGCAGTTAAATGTATTTAAAATCCAAAGAACCTCATTAAATATGTTATCTTGGCTTTCTTTTTTTTTTTACACCAACCAGATCTGCTGCATCTTTGTGTTTGTAACATTCCTGTTTTAATAAGGGGATGTGAGATTAAGGCCAAACCCTGCAGGACCACAGCTGCATCCTCTTACCTCTGCAGCCTGGGTCTAAAGTTACCTGACACTCCTGCTTACACAGACTCCTGGCTCAACTCTATTAGTGAAATCTAATAGATCTGATCTCCCATTGTCTTTCAGTCTGCCCTCATTTTCCTCCCACTAATTATCAGTCTCCAGATGTCAGATTAATGATGTGTATTAGAGATGTCCTTTTGTCAGATCACAGCCTGTTAAGCAGCGTGCCATTAACAAGGGATGGCAGAAAATGATTATCTCCTGAGTTACATTTGACAGATATAGCGCCTTCTTTGTAAGCCATCACAGTGCTGTCGTCATTGAGTGAGCGATGAGACTAACACTGCTGCTGCACTCTGTCTCCAGTTATGACACCTATTCCAGGACTGTGATAGAGGAAGAGCAGCGTGTCCAAACACCAGAACCCGAGACAAAAAAGTGAGTGATTTGATATTTAGAGAAGAGTGACAACTGAAAGCCATTTAGAATATGCACATGAACTCACTCTTTGATTCATCTGTCTCTGCTGCAGGGGGTTTGTGTATTTGAAGGAGTACGTGAATTCATCAGAGCTGTCCCTGCATAATGCCAGAGACACAGCCGACGGGTAGGACCAATACATTAATAACATTATTGATTTTTTAAAAAATATGCTCGTCTGTTGACCTGCTTACTGTTTCTTTTCCACACAGTGGGTCAGATTATTTGACATCAAGATCTGCAAACTACTCGTACAGCAGCCCCCCAAGGTAGGTGACATACAAACAGACCCCTTATCCTCTATTCAACAAGCTATACATGCATCAACCCTTGTTCCCCTGCGCTCAGCCCTTCCTCTCCAAAAGACTGCTTTCACACATTAACACATGGACTGACATTACAGCTCATTTGACCGCCTCCTTCCAATGCTTGCTCTTCAGATCTCAGCGTAACAAAAAAAGGGAACTTCCAAAAACAAAACTCTTTAATGTCCAGAGCTTCTAGCAGCCTACTTACTTTCAGTGCTTCAACTTGTATCTTTCAGTATCAACACTTACATAGACATGAAATTCTCTGAAGGTTTTTACTCTGAAGGGTTTCATTTATTATTGAGATGTCACTTACACTTGACATTTCAACTCCTTTTAGCACTCTTCAGCAACGTCTACTTTAACATCATTCACTTTGTCATCTGGTGTTGCAATGTTAACATTTTTCCTGCACTTTTTAGTCTTTCTGTATGTGGCTCGAGAGTGCCACTTCACAGGTTTGTTAGAGCTCGCACATTTTCCTCAGAAGACCTCGCTTGCTTGCATCGTGGGTCAAACGTTTGACGTCATGGTTGTCAGCTACTTTTTCAGCAGCCCCTCCAATTAAAACTAGCAACAACTCAACTCCCTAAACCTGTTCTAAAGCAGCTATAAGCCTGACCCTTTCCCCCCCTGCCTTATTATCTCCAGTTTTAACGAAACTAGTGCGAGCAGCAGGGCAGAAATTCCAGCAAGCCTGCTCATTAGGAGGCTAAGTGGGGACATCAAAGGATTATTTACACTTATTAAGTTCCCATGCACAGCAGAGAAAAGATCACAGGTTATTTAAGCAAACAGAGCTGAAGTTGCACTAGAGCAGCACGAGTCAGTGGCCAAACTAACTTTTCTCCATTGCTGTCTCCCTAGCGGCTCGCTGTCATCCACCTGTAACTACTGTGGAAAGCTGGTCGGCAACGACGCCAAGATCTCCATCGAGCACCTCAATGTCAACTGCCACCCTGCCTGCTTCAAGGTAACACACCATCCGTCTGCTCAGCTTTGTGCAAGATACTACTTGACGTTCATACGACAACAGGAGAAGGGACTAATCCTAAAATGAACCCAGCTTTTAAACACTTAAAGGTTGACAATTTAGAACATTTTTTTATGCTTAGATAAGGAACTGTGTGCCATGCTCATGTCTTTATGGTACATCTGACTTTATAACCATTACAAGGTTAGCACAGCAAAACCTGCAAACAGATAAAGAACAGGCCTGACACTCCCGTTAGTTCAAGAATCACTTACAAACAGCTTTAAAGCGTTATATTAAAAAAAAAAAACATATATAAAATTGTACACCTTCATTTGTACACAAAGTGAGAATGCTAACATGAGGCTCTAATATGAGGTTATGTGCTGTACAAATTCTTGGCTTGGAGTGATCCGTTCCTTGAGTCTAGTCCTGTTCTGTTCTTAACTGAGTATTAGGTAACATGAGATGCTTGTTGGGAAGATGCTTGTTGGCAGATTTAGGCAGCAACAACGTGCCCTCGGTATTGTGTTAATCTAACCTTCTTTTAGCTATAGTAAATATTTGACACGTAGTGTCAATCTTCGTATCTAAATTAAGGCAAAACAGCCAAAAAGAGTGTTTGCATTTTTAAATGTTTACATGGGTTTCTTGGTTATCCTTTGAAATCTTCAAATACAGTTTATATTCAGCAGTTGTATATTGGCAGTCTTATTACGGAGTTAATAATACTTTAAAAGCTCCAACAGTTTTGTTCGCCGTGTGTTATGACAAGTATGAGAACATTTCAACAATGACTGCCCTGCCCTTCACTGCATGTTTTCATTAATTACATTTTCTAATAACATTCTCCTTCTTCCGAAGTGTGCCGTCTGTGATAAGCCAATGGGAGACCTTCTCTTCAGCATGTTCCTACACGATGGGAAAGTCCACTGCGAGAGCTGCTACTCCAGCGCCCTTGACTGATTATCAGAGCTCTTCAGCAGCCTCTTATCCTCGTCACCTTCTCTTCCATGTTCATTTGCATACAAAGTGCGAACCGGTCAGTCTCATAGTTTAGACTGTGTTCAGTTTTCGACTTAGCAACGATGGAGAACAATACGATTACTTAATGACTCTTACATTAGGTTCAATTTTCTAGTTTCTCAAACATTATACATGGTTTTTTTTGTTTTTTTTCTTGGTGGTGAAAGCTGTATCTGCCTCAGTAAACTATGAAGGATGTGTCTGTGCAACATATAGCAGACTAATACAAGCGAGTGGGGTACTATCTTATATTTTAGCAGCACTAGTTATACAAGAAAATAACTTTGTTACAAAATGTCTACATCTTTTTTTTTTTCTTCCTTATAAAAAACAGTGTGTTAACATGTACAATGCTTTGTTAAGAAAATAAAATGATTTATATAACCCTAGTATAAATATGTGGTACAAAGACAGTGTGCTAGTAGGAACACAGAGCTGTCATGGAGGCTTGAGCAGTAACAAGTTTTTAAAAAAGCACAATAATAAAAAAAAAGTTATTGCACATTAACACGATCGGAATCATGAAACAAAACACAATTATAGGCAATGTCATACAGAGTCTGTGCACAGAATTTCATCAGATGAGCCGTTCCTGAGCGTTTCTTTCCAAACTCAGAGCAGCTTGTCCACAGGGAGTTGAGCTAAACTCTACGTTTGCTCACTCTTACACTTCTTGGTGGAATGATATTTTCCTTGCATAGTCGTTTCAAAAGCTGTGTACATTAAATGCCCCTTAAGCTAATAACCATTAGGGCCTGCAGAGCAACTGTAAAGGAGCTAATGCAGCTCAGTGGCTTCTGTCATGATGGTCTTCCCTTCACAGTTAGGCAGAGCTCCCTTGGTGCTGAGGACAAGTCTCTGGCTCTGCCCCAGTACCATGAAAAGCTTCCTCCTGTGAGACTGTGCCTCTGTGGAACAACTGCACCGCATGCAGTTAATGTTAACAACGCAACGCAGAGCACAAGCAGAGATGGCCCCTCTGTTAGAGTAATAAAATAACTTTATAATGGTGGCATATTGCACTCGTATACATTATTTCCCATTTGGACTTGGGATTGAGGAGAAAACTATCACGTCAGCTGAGTTTTAATAAAATCTGTTGGAGTGTAACTAAACTGTTTGTCAGGGTAAAAGGGTTTTGGCTCAGGTGTAGAAATATGAGTCATTTCTGCACCATATCTCCCATTTCAACCACAGGGATGCATAATATGGGACACCCCGGTTATCCTGGACGTGCTCCATCCTCTGTTTGTTTCAAGGCCTGTGTCAGTGTTTTCCCCTGGCTCTGCTCACAGCAATGCTTTGGATGTGTTTCCACAGGAGCGAAGGGTCCGACTCGTTATGTCTTATCAGAGACTCCAGCCCCTCCGCTTGGTCCAGGCTCTGCCAGTAATCCTGCGGCCATATTTGCAACCATCTGCAGAGAGATATATAAACAGATTAGGCTCATGATGGAGGACGTTTTAATTAGACCATTAAAACAGGCTAATTTCTCCACCCCTAGGGACACTGTCATTTACATTAAAATGCATAAGGTAGAAGCTTTGGGCACGGAGAAATATTCTAGACTAACTCACTCATCATCTGCAGGTAAGTCTTTGACATCTCCGTACCCCGGGCGCGGCAGGGGGCACCCCATGTGAGAGTTGTTGGCCATTTTTGGCTGAGGTGGTTTGTTCTTTGTAGGTGCTCTCTTATACGCTCGTTCTGCTGCCAATCTTGCATTCTCCTGATCACACACATGACATTCAAATCCATTCAGGTAGTTTGGTTTACTCATGTCATTAACCCCCCACTCTCGGGTCTCCAGAGCCTCCAGCAGACGAGCGTTGGTAATGCTTTTGAAGTTCTTAAACTCTATGTATTTTGCATATTCATCATCATTTTCATCCAGATGTTTGAGAAAGTCAGCGAGAGCTTTGGGCGAGGGGAAGTTATTGATGATAATCGCGGAGTGGTCGTTGGGCATCCAGTCTGCCACCACAGACGAGCCTTTATAGACGGGCACGCAGCCCTGATGGAGGGGCCGCCACAGCTTCTCTGTCATGTAATCTGGACACAGGCCGTTCTCCAGAGCTAGGTGAAACTTGTAACGGGACACAAAAGTCATGAAGCTGCGGTCTTCGCCGGTAGCTGTGGACGTGTCCTGCAGATGTTCAGGCAGAGGTTTGTTGTTCAGGCATTTCCCATAAGAGTCCACCTACACAGAGGAACAAAAGTGTGGGGAAGAAGAAAAAAAAAGGTGGGGCACAATTAGAGACCATTATGCTTCTGACTATGTCAAACTAACACATTTTTAATGGTCTGTATGTTCTCATGAATCTCTTATTAGACTCTCTTATTCCCTCCCTACTTAGGCTTCACAACCATCACACATTTACAATCCTTCAACAGAGGTGTTATTACCCTTGTGTACATGTTTGACTGGTTACTTAATGTTAAGTACCGGTCATATGAGCCAATTTGTAATGACTGAATAGAATTGCTATGGTTGGATGAAAAATAGAGAAGAAATTGAAAATGATATTTTTACAGAATAGGAAAAGAGGCAAATCATATAGATACTTTTTGGGATATTCAGGCACACATCACATCCCCTTCCTCCAATAATGTAAATGTAAAAATTAAGATAAATTAGACCTATAAGTCACACAGCACAGCAGCATTTTTATTTTTTTATGGCAGATCACAGCAGTGTCAGTATGAAAAGCATTTCCTCTTTCAAACATTTTTATCCTTAGATCAAAAAGATGCACTAACTTTACCAACATCTGCAAAACTTGATTCTTTACATTTCATTTACAGCACACATGTTGGCTGCGCAGCTAAAATTCCTCCAGCCTCTTAAGTAGCTCAATAATCATGCAACTTTGAAAGGACACCTCTCTAATTTTTACCTGAATGTACTTCATGAGCTCCTGGACGTATCTGTTTCTGTCCGACGGCACATCGCAGTGAGACTGCATGTAGAGCACAGGAGCCAGGCCCTCTTTCCTCAGCCGGTTCTTCTCATCCAGAGACACTGTCACGGGCGCCAGCAGATAGTCCAGAGAGGGCAGCCACTGCAGGGTCAATGGATAGTCTGACTCCCGACGAAACGTGGCTGTGTAGTTAAACAGCCTTATTCCGGGGCCATGGGAGAGGAAGTAGTTATTCATGGGTGACTCTTCATGGAACAGTGCCCAGGTCTGGTGGCGGAGACGTGGGAGCGGAGCCTCATACGGCCTGAAGTCTGTTCCATAAAAGATGATGGATGCCGTCCGTTTGTACAGCTGGACCTTTCAAGATCAAACACAAGATTACTGTCGGTACAACTACAAATAATAACTGATATAAATGTGAGGATCGTCACTCCTCCCTATCCAAGGTTAAATATCTGTGATACCTTGCGGTTGCTTGTCACCAGGCAGGAGGATGTCCCACAGTCGATGCGTTCAGTGTCACCAGGAAAATGTGGGAACAATCCTCCACTCCACCAGAGGAGAATGGGTAGTTCTTTGTTGCTGCGGCGGTCAGTGTTGCCAGGTCCTGCGTATGAGCTGATGGAGGCAAAGTGCACCTCTGATAGAGCACTCTGGGGCTGAAAGGCTGCTCGGTCCACTGCATCCAAGGCCTCGAGGGGAAGCTGCTCGTCTGGAAAGGAGGCAAAGGAGACCCAAACCCAGCACAGGACACCAAACAGCCCCAGACACATACAGGGCACCAGCCTGCCCCTGCCTGCCATCTGCAAGAAGGATGAGACAAAACAAGAATTTAAAGACGAATTATTTAGATGCACATATGTCAACATTTAAAAGTAAAACAACTGGCTTTCCTTTCTCTCTAATGATTCTTCAGACCTGCAAATGAAACCATGTTTTATTTCTCATAACCTTCATGAAAGTGCATCTCCTGCAACAAACTCATCTGTGCAAACAAGAAACTGAGTCAAATATTTCAGCCATACGTGTCAGTTGCTTTGGGCAAGCTCCACAATCGAGACATTTACAGTGTTTCCTACCATGAAGCCTGCAGCAAACACATGAAGGTGCGGTTTTCTTGATTGGAAAAAACCAAAGTGATACCGGCAGCCCCGAGCGAGTTGATTCTCAAGTGTTGTGTTTATAAGATGCTGTCTGGAAAATAAGAGCCAACGGTACTGTGGGAATAATAACAGCTGTATTCTTCTTCTACGCTTCTACTTTTCTTCTTCTTCGGTGAAGCAAACCAACCTGAGATGTAAACTGCCACCTAAAGGCAAACAGTGCTTACTACTCCTCTAAACGTCTAGGTTACAACATGTGCGCTTAATCTGACTGACCCTGAATTACTTTGTTGCAAAAAAAAATGTTTTGTTTAAGTGCACGCTGCCAAGAACTTACAGAAAACATATACACAAACAAAGATCTTTAGAGTTAAGTTAAGTTATAATGTATAGGCCAAAAAATAAAAGAAAAAAACCTGTGGTGACTCTCGAGTCAAATCTTAACATTACTGTATTGTCTTTTTTTATCCTACTACAATTTTAAATATTTTCCTCTTATGTATTTAATCTAATATCTTGTTGTTTTTATGTGTCATATTTTATTTTATCTTATTTTTATACATATTTTTTTAATTCTTATTGGTGTGCATTAGTCTCTCAATGAGTTTATCAATGATTTTATAAACTACTTTATGTCAATAACTTTTCTGCACTCTTGTTAAGCACTTTGAACTGCAATTTGCAATCTGCAAGGTGCTATATAAATAAAGTTTGATTGATTGATTGCTTGAAAGTTTCTAAGCATAGTCCAAAATATAGAAAGTTGTTTTTACATTTCTATATCACGGTTGAACTGACTGACACCTGAAGAGGAGGATAAAGAAATCCGTATAATAAATGTAAATTATGAAAAAGGAAGGAACTTATTCTTCTACGTGGTGTAAAAAATACAATTAAAAAAGGGATAAGTATGTTGGGCCAATGACTAATAGGAAATGTATCTCATTGTACATAAGGTTTTAGCTTTACCTTTTAGTCCTGAAATTGTTCAAATGTGTGTACCTGATAACTTTAAACATGTAGGCTATCCTTATACAACTGTTGCAGTAAATTGAAAAAAAGACCAAACAGCGTCTCTATCCCTAACAATTTGAAAGATATCTTACTAAAGTACAAGTACAGACGAACCATGTAGCCTACCAAACGTGAACCTGTAAATGTTAGCGATTATGTAATCCGATACCTCTACTTTACTTTTTTTCATAACAAATCTATTCAGTGACAGACCTACAAACATCTCAAAATGTTCTAAACTTAATAGGTACAATAAGTGTAGGGGGGAACACTACAAATAACAACAACATTTCTCCACATCACTTTTTATTCACATTTAGAGAAATACTTGTGAACTTTGTCATATTTACTTTTCTGAATAAAAATGTAAGATCATTTCATTGGCAAAATATAAATGTTAAATATTATATCTAAATGTTGAATGTTTTATCTAAATGTTAAATGTTATATATGAATGTTAAAAATATATGTCCTGATTCTAAATATTTAGTTTACATTCTAAATATTTAGCTTTGATCCTGTATATTTAGCTAAGATTGTAAATATTTATAATCAAAGCTAAATATATAGAATATAAACTAAATATTTAGCAACGACTTGTAAATATTTAGCAACGACTTCTAAATGTTTTGTTATTTGTAGTGTGCGCAACTTTACAATCGGCGCCCCATAAATAAGTAGCCACAGCTGACACTATGTTGACATTATTAACTCGACGGGCTTTAGGACCTCGGGCTGCTGGGTGCTCTGGTTTGTGCTGTGCACGTCACGACCTCTCAGTTAGATGTAGGGGAGCTGGGGGGGGGGCCAGATCACATCAAAACAAACTTCAGGGGTCAGGGTGAGTCATTATTCATGTTTATTCCATATTAAAAGAATGCACTTACCGATGCATTTACGACCTCCTGGAAACATTTGATTCATTTTGAAGCTGACAATGCCTTTTTTAAAACAGCTGAGAATCGCACCGGCACTGAAGCTAATGGTTAGCATGACAAGGATGTCAACAAGACATCACACTAGCCGGCTAGCTTGCTTGTTGGCTGGGAGGCTTGCTAAGCCGCTACGTAGAATCACAGTTCAGCTGTTGTTATCCTCATGCTTGTTGGTTTATTAAAATGTGTTACCGGTATCGGTTCCAGGTTAACTTCTGCTTTATAGCTTCACGGACGGTTTCGCAGGGACCATTTTTTGTTTATCCTCCAGCTGGTGCATGTTTGTGGTCTGCGCAGGTGCAGTGGTCTTTACGACTCGCCCCTGTTGTTTTGGTGTCCGCTACACTTCACTTGTTAAATCTGTCGTAACAGCAATGTTTCCAATATCTTTTATGGTGATAGAGTTAGCATAATAGTTTGAGTCAGTGTGTCTGTGTCGTGTAGTAAACAAAGGACAGTTGTCAGCAAACCCACAGCTTCACCCAGAGACCTTTGGCAGACATCTCTGTTCTCAACCCAGAGTTTGTGTCCCCGAAACTAGTCAACCATTAAACATCGCTCATCTTGTGTCACAAAGGTTCACTTTAGGTTGACTACAAATGTTGCTGGGACTACAGGCGTTCACCAAAGTTTTTATTCTAAATAAACAGCAAAGTCACAGTGGTTTGGGTGTGACATGTTTTCTCATTGGTCAGTATATTTCGTTTTCTATTGCCCTAAGGTGATTTGCATTTCCCTTATGATTGTGCATATAGTTTTGTGTTTCTTCCTCTTTCTAGGTTATATAGACCCTGGTCTGCCACCTGGTAAGGAGGCCTTGCTGGGTGGAAAGAAATATGACGAGCGGGAAGAGCCTGCTGCTTAAGGTGATCCTGCTGGGGGACGGTGGTGTGGGCAAGTCCTCCCTTATGAATCGTTACGTTACAGACCGCTTTGACTCCCACTCCTTTCACACCATCGGCGTGGAGTTCCTGAACCGGGATCTGGAGGTAGATGGGCGCCTTGTCACTCTTCAGATCTGGGACACAGCGGGCCAGGAGCGCTTCAAGTCCCTGCGCACGCCCTTCTACCGAGGTGCAGACTGCTGCCTGCTCACATTTGCTGTGAACGACCTGCAGAGCTTCCAAAACCTCGGCTGCTGGAAGAAGGAATTCATGTTCTACTCGGACGTGAAAGACCCTGAACGGTTCCCTTTTGTGGTACTGGGCAATAAGGTAGACATGGAGCAGAGGGTGGTGGGGTCCGAGGAAGCACGGGCGTGGTGTGAAGAGAACGGCTGCTGCCCTTACTTTGAGACCAGTGCAAAGGATGACACTAATGTCACAGCTGCATTTGAGGCAGCTGTGCGGGAGGTTCTGGCTGCTGAGGACCAGATTGACCATGCACTTCTGAGTAGTACTATCGATCTACATGGCAACCGCAAAACTCCTCGTACATGCTGCTGATTAGTCAGGTATAATTCTGCCTTGTCTTCTCTCTTGCATAATCTTGCACATGGCAGTTTTCAGGGCCAGTAAGATATTGTTTATGGTACACATACTGTAGGTGCAAGGCACTGTGCACAGTATCACCTAATGATAATATGGATAAGATACAGCTGCTCTGAAAAGGGCTATGGTCAAGGATACAACTGTTATGTAGATTGTTAAATGACTGCTCTTACAAAGGTACAGGCACACTGTAACAGGCACACTCATTCTTTTTTACTCTGTCCGCTTTCAGTAGTGTTGCACGTAAACATTTTTTACATAGCGTCAGCTTTGTCTGCATTTGCAGGAGTTGTATCAAATTGTGTTTTCAGAGCATTTATCTGTTTGAAATAATACATATTTTAGTTAACACAGTAGACAAGAGAATTTAATGATCCTCGCTTAAATAGCACACTTTACATTCTGGCACTGCGGCGTACAGTTGTACTCCTCAACAGTCTGGCCATGAACAGATTTTCCCCAGGTTTTAGAGCCACTTTGAATACAACATCACATCTTCCTCTTATCAGATATTTGAGCAGAAGTGGAGAGTTAATGTATTTTCTGGACCCAGAGGGTTTCTGTGAGTGACGGTGTTACCAACCCCGGAAAGATTAGAGACGCTTTGAAATTTCCAGCGTCAGTACAGCCCCGTTTCCAGCAAGCGGTCAGGTTTGGTTCAGTGCACTTTGGTACGGCTTGATAAGGTAAATCTGATCTTGCTTGCGTTTCCACAGCCAACCGTACCTTTACACATCACTCAATCAAAGCGGTGTGACAAAGTGTAGACAGCCAATAAATTCAACAAAGAAGAAGAACGCACAGTAAATAAAGATCAATGATTCCTTGGAAGGTCTGCACCTCCGAGGTCGTCCATTGGGCAGAGCTACGCGTTGACATTGGTCCCAAAGACAGCCTTGAATTGACTCTCTCCAAATCACAGGACTTTTAAACATGGTGCGTTTTGTGTTTGTCATTTATTACCGCTGCGGCACAGGAAGTGAAGATTCTTTCAACCAATCAATGGACTGCAGTGTGTCTTGCGCCAACATTTAGGGTCGTATCGGTACGCTTGGCACACCAACAGAAGGCTACCAAAAAAAGTAGGACGGTACAGATCAGCTATTTTTGAAAGTGGAAACATCAATAAATGTGAACCGAACCGAACTGAACCTGACTGCTTGGTGGAAAAGGGGCTTTAAGATGACCATACAAGTTAAATGATTTCTGCATTCAAAAGGGAGACAACATTGATTTTTTTGGGATATAAAGGGAAAGCTTTAATTTTGCTGATCTGACTGTATGCATTGGTACAAGCTATTGTGGTGATTTTATTTTGTTAAATCTGTTCTCACCGCACTGCTCGGTAGCAGGAGATGTCATGTTTACTATTGAAGTATTATCTGATCATTTTAATTTCCAATGATTTATGTCTATTGATCTGTTTACTGAGTTAAGAAGGTCCTTGAAGTTTAAAAAGTAATACTGCTTTTGCAATTCTCATTGATATGCTGCTGTTTTTTTTTTGTGAAGCATGTTTTCTTCACCAAACATGCTGGGTTTTCTTTTCATACTGAAAGAGTGAGATTAATTGTTAGATCAAGGGCTGATTTAAGTCTGTTTTCTGATGTAAGAGGGTTTTTTTTTTTTTAAAACAATTTGAATTAACAGTCATTTTTATAATTATGTCATACATGTAGTCTAAAGGCCTTAACATTCCAGTCCTTCACTTGTTCCGTTTCATTGTTATCCTCCTCTGCTTGACTGGTATATTACATGCGCCTTGTGCCGTCAGTCTGCTCCACTCTTGGTCTCAGCTGAATATGAAATAGTCTGAGCACAAGGATACGGCTGTTAGGACTACTAATGTGTGCATTGTGCATCACCTCTCCTCTCCGTTTATGCAGCGTCGAAGGAAACATACAACAGAGTATTCTGAGAACTTAACAATGTTTGTTTCAGCTGGATGGTACGTTTTTCTTTCAGTGTTTTTGTCATTGAAAAACATTACAATGTATTACTGTTATCAGCCAGGGGGCATTGTTGTTCGCCTGGATGGTTCGAGAAAATAATGTCTGAAATTCAATGATTCAAACTGAGGTAAGAAATGTAAAAGAAAAAATAATTCACATCAGATTTTAGATTGCTTCTGGAGTTATGTTGTTGTTTATCAAAACGTCCATGCCTGCTTGATAAATAAGTTAATTTAAATTCTGATTGCACAAAGTCTTTATGGTTCAAACTTCATGCTATGGTCTGTATGTTGGAAATAGTTTGTATTCCCTTAGCTGGGGATCACTATTTATGCCTTTAAATTCAAAGTATGTGTTCTACTCAGCGTATGTGCAGACCAATGGTGAATATAACAGGAGCTTCACTGTGAAACTAAACCAAAAGAAATCAGGTACATTTATATTTACTTTATTAACATGGTTCTTTTGGTTTATAAAATGCTTCCAATCAATCTATACGATTAGTGTTCAAGTTTACCAGGTGGGCTGAGTACTTTTGAGAGAATCTGTACTAACTGTGAAGGGAGTAGGGCATTTGATCAAAATCAAGCTGGTATCCTACATTAATTCAAAGCTAATATGAGGGCTGTTAGTTTATTTGTCAGCATTGATAATATCTGGATTAATCTCCTTTCTGTACCGTTTGTTTTTATCTTATTCTTGTAATGTAGCCTATCAGACTGTTTACCTAAAATGTAACTCACCTGAGAACCAGAGGGTACTTAAACGATGGTAGCATAACCCTGCAGTATGTTGCTAACATGATGCTGTCTTATAATCACTGCTACCCAGTCTAATATCAGTATTTTGTTCATTGTTTCTGTAATATTTATGAATGTAAAAACACGTTTCTTTGGGCTGTCCATATTAATGGCTTATGTACATTGCTTTTATTTAGTAGAAAATGACACTGAACGTCTGCTTCACTCTCAGTGCTCAAACTCATCAGTGTGATTAAAGCCGTGTGAAAGCTAGACTGTTCATCCTGATTATGTGTTGATCTAATGGAGAAATCCTCTTTTTTTTTTTTTTTTGCACTGCGGAGAATAAGACTGGGTGTGCCAACATGCTGGCAAAGTGGTACATACTCTCCAGTGCTTGGCTACTAATAAAACATGCAACAAACCAAACAGCGACTCTTATCATGTCTGTGGTCTTTATGCTCACGCTTTGAAAACTCATGAAAGTGTGTGGCTTTATATCAACTTTAATTGTTTGCTTAACGATTGAAAAACCAAAGCTCCGAAACTATTTTTAAAACTAAAATAGGTCACTCCCGAGTAATCCGAATACTTTAGCTTTCTACCTATCTGCAGTCATTTTCACCATCAGGAAAAAAAAAGAAAGAAAAGTTTTTCAGTGTTTGCAGTGAAATGAAGCATGACTAATCCCGAGCAAGGACCCAAAATGCAAAACTCTTGAATTTCATCACACAAGACCTTGAATGTCTTTGAATGACCAAGTATGTGTGGGAACCTGAGAGCTAGAGAAGATGGTTTATTTCCTCTTCATTAAAAGAGATACTAAGCATGCACAGCATACTGTGAAATAAGGGTTAGGGTTAAATAAATACAATTTCATTAGATCTGCCTCTCAAACTACATATTTTGAATGGAATTATAGAAAGCACACATTCTATAGTAAATGGTCAAATGCCGAAAAAAGGAAATAGGCAGAAAGTATTGAAATGTAATGGCTCAATAAAAAAATGCATTTCTTCTGCCAGCATTATAACATTTTATAACTTTAAATGTGACATGCAGTAACCTAAATTCAAATTAAAGCACTAATGAAGAGTCACAATTTAACTACCAAGATGAATCAAAAGATTCCAGTACTTCATAGAAGTAGCATTTTGATGATAGGTGGCTCAGTTGTGATGGACTTTGTTGAAAAGAGCTCCTGCAGCAGCACCGGAGGCTGTGTCAAGAGGTGTCAGACGTGTTTGCAGGGTACGGAGAGCACAGTGTCCCCCCTCTGTCTCTATGCAGCCTCCCATACAGGTCGTAGCCTCTCCTCTCCTCTTTCAACCTGTGCCTCAGCTTCACCTGGTTCAAAGCCAATTGCAGGGAACATTGCACCTGTGGACATAAGAGGAGAGAATACAAAACACCTTACAAAATACCTTGGCCCCTGGATGTGGTAGGACGCCAAGGTTGGAGCACCAGTTAAACACTGACACCACCAGACGCTGCACCTTCACAGACTACAAATATATTCAGAGGCACTCTGCACAAATACTTCCAAAGAATATTCTTTTTATTATCAAACTTTACCAACACAAAAAAATAATCATCAAACAACCAAAACTACCTCTCACAGCTCCATAAAGCTTCCACCAAATAGAAAATTCTAATTAAAATCTAAGTCATACACAAAGTGTAAAAATAGTAGTAATTTCAGCTAAATAAAGGGAGTTGTTATACAATAACTACAACAAAATTCCTAAAGAATTAGAGACAAAACAAAGCCGTCTCTAAAAAAATATATAATAATAAGTACCTCAGCCATGCATTAACAGCAGGGGAGACTCACACCTTCATGTGTTTTTGGCTTAATAATGAGGCAACTCGATAAGTTAGCACCTAGTGCTTTAGCTATCTCAAAATTATGAGAAACAATTTCAGACCTATTTTAGATCAGAACTTCCCTAATATGTCTCTTTTTTTGGGAAGACACTTTGAAAAATCCTTTAAAACTCCTTCAGTATCCTCACATCACATCATTTCCATATTAGGAGGGAGGAGGGGGTCATGCAGCAGCAGGGGTGGGGTTGTGTGGCTGATGTTGTGTGTGGTTGCGGTCTCAGAAGAGCTGCATTGAGGCTTTGGGTCTGACCCCCTCTTTGTCCTGAGGACCCTCTCCT
Source organism: Labrus bergylta (assembly GCF_963930695.1). NCBI lineage: Eukaryota > Metazoa > Chordata > Actinopteri > Labriformes > Labridae > Labrus > Labrus bergylta. The sequence goes on along the minus strand of NC_089203.1, from coordinate 11,978,547 downwards.
TTGACATGTAATATAACCCTTGGCAGAGACTCGTAGGGCAGGTGGCCCCCACAACTGGCTCCCTATTGGCTAGCTTTTCAAAAACAGGCCTGACTCCATTGTTGTGACTTTTCTCAAGCCCGTGAGAAAAGTCCTGAGGTCAGCATGAGACTGCAAATGCATGCTTGTCTGCCACCATGGCAACCAGATGTGAGGGATGGCAGCCATGGTAACGTATAATCCCTATTCCCTGTAACAGCTGCATTACAGCTGTGAGTGTTGCAGAGTGGTTATTTCTAAGTGTTAATGTATTAGTGGTGTGTTATTTGGATTTTTAACGTTACATAAAGCAGAAGGTGTTTTTGACTAATGTGAGAAAATAAAGAGCAGTAACTCTCAGATTTTGGTCATAAGGCTTTGACAATAAAGGGTTTTGGTTCAAACCTCAGATACATATAATACAGTTAAAACAGTAAAATAATATATCAGTTCTCAACAAGAAAAGTAAAAATATAAAAGACAACATTTTTAAGAGTCTGTGACAACACGTGGCTCTGTGCTGATGATGTGGAAAGAATTGTTGGAGTCCATTTAGATCCCCATGTTGTTGGTGGAGGAGTGACAGATCAGACAGGAAGCAGGTGAGCCTAACACCGTGCACTTATACCCTTTCTCCCCAGATACCGCAGAACAGCAAAGTTATAGGTGGTTGACACAGTGTAGGTGAGCTATGAAGAGAAAAGGAGAGACAGAAAGCATCAGAACAGAAATGAAAAGAAGAAAAATGACACCACAAATAGGAAAAAAACATGATAAAGCGCTTATGACATTAATTTGATAGCAGATACCATCCATATAACAGCTTCTGTAATGGAGCATGCAAAGTATAATGGGTGCACCATTTGGCTGGCTGGAAAACCACCAGACATTACAGCATTATTATGATGTTTGTGTCAGCTGAGAATGAGGAACAGAGAGCAATAGTACAAAAGTCATCAGTCATGGAGGCTTGGGATGCCTCGCCGCCTACACTTTGAGCGTCACTAAGTCACATGAGCCATAACACTATTGTTGGTGCAGCCAAATTGGCCCCAGCTGAAGCATAATCACTTACCAGAGCCAGGAGAGTGATGCCCGCGCCAGCAAAGGCAGCAATGTAGAGGTCATAAGTCATCCGGTACTGATGGGAGGAGATTTGCATTAATGGAGATAACATGTTTTCATTTCATTTCAAGCAAAAACATGATAGCTGAGCTTGAATCAGTTATTGTTACTTACCTCTCTGGTCTTACAAACCCCGGATAGGGTTATACCACAAGCTTTCCCTGGCACTGCATTCCATGGCAGGAGACCTAGAAAAGATGCATTTCTGTATTTAATTTGAGTTTGTATTTACAGACAAAACTAAAGGGTAAAGATGCAACAATTGAATATTTTTTGACATTATCCAGAAATTCCAGAAAATTACCAAAACCAGCAACATGTTGGTCATTTCTCATGTTTTCTGACTTCCATAGCTTGTCTGTGGCACTCAAAGCCCTGTGGTTATCATGGAACTGATGAATCTTTAATAATTAAAGGTCACAAATGTATTTGTTCATTTCTATAATGGGATATATCATTTCCCAAAACATCTGGACACAGCCAGTTTAAGCAAACAATACCATAACCCTAGGAAATAGTGCATTTGTTGCAGCTGGAGATCATTACATTTACATCATCAGGACAAAGTACATTGGTTATCTCACAAAATACAGTTCCTATGTTTAGCAAAGGATGATGTCACCCAGTGACAGTTGGGCTGTCATGTTTTTTATCACCTTTCAGGGCTCTGAGGCTCATTGGATTTAGTCTGAAATATTACTACTGACAGGGTTGCAAAACATTTGTAAGGATCATTAAAAGATACATTTTAATGGATTTGATGGTCGTCTGACTTTTTTCTTCGAGTGAGGTTGTCATTTGTGGTGAGCTGTATGCATCATTTCGAGGGTTTGCCATAAGATTTGTTAAAAACATAGATTTTCCTCAGAAGAGGAAATTTGATATCTTTTGTGGTCCACTGACACTTTATAGCACTATCTGCAGGTCAGCGTTTTTCATTTGAACAATATTTTCCAATTTCAGGCCAGTCATCTTGAAAACTATTGGCTTACCATGACCTCCAAGCTTTGGATGCACCTTGTGTTTGGTGCTTTTTATTAGCTAGAAACAGCATGCTAACACAGTAGTGCAAGTAGAGGCTAGATATGGTAGAAAAAAAACACTCAACTTTAGCATTGCCATTGTAGGCATGTTAGTATATTTGCTTATAGGTAAAGCTTTTTATGATATGCAACTAGTCCTGTTAATAGATTTTGGATGAAACTGGAGGTCAGTGGCAATAGAAATAATTCAGACAGCTTTTAATAGTCATACAGTTACAGTTACCACAAGACTAAGACTCATATGTCTCGTTACCGTATTGCCTTGCATCCACACAGAGCTGGTTGATACTTGCTGGGGTCTCAGTCAGAACATCAATAGTGTGGCAGGTGGCGTCCATGTTGTAGAAGAAGTAGACAGGCAGGGCTGAGAAGGCGAACACCAACAGCCACAGCACAGCTAACACATATGTCATCACTATAAACTGTACAATGAGAAGAGAAGATGAAACATTAGTGCACGTAATCGTGAAATAAAATGAATGCACATAAGTAATGTAAGAGAGTTTCTTTTTTTATGAGCACTGACTCACTAAGTGACCAAATGTACTTTTTTTTTTTGCCTGATTAGCTTTACTTATTATCTCACTCTATGTTCTTTTCCTAGTCTTCCAACCACTCAGCTTGTTCTCCATCCGCTCAAACACACACTGTATGCTTATCTTTGCATGTCCCCAAAGGTTTTTAGCAGCTTTAAGATTTTCAGCTCAGCACCCACTAGGGAGTGATATGTGTATTAATCCCATCCAATCTCTCCAATCCCCTTTACTTGTCCCACTCTGGGCCCTCTCACCGAGGAGCTGAGGCAGCGGCCACACATGGTGCTCCTGAACTCTCCAAAGGTTTGCTTGGCAGCGCTCGTGGTGTAGAAGCCCTCAGCCAACAGCACGATGCAGTAGACGAAGAAAAAGGTGGCCAAACCATAGATGAAATACTGGAAATACTGAATGCTGAAAGGAAGGATGACAACAGGGAAAATTCAGGGTTGCAAAGAACCAAACCCCTCTGATAAACGGCAAGATTAAAAAGATGTCACTCTAATGTTGGAGATGCTTAAATTTAACACTCACATGAATGCAAGGGTGATGTAGTCCTGAAGGTTCCGGGCAAAGTAAGTCTCGATGAGTCTCTCTGTCTCTGTGAGTGCCTGGTGACCACAGCCGCAGAAGAGGGCAATGCCAGAGAAACACAGCAGTGTGGCGACGAGGGAGCAGTATGGCACCCCACCCAAACAGCGCATACAGCAGTCATAGCAACCTGTTTATGAGGACACAGCACCATGAAAGTCAGGGAACATATTTAACTGATGCAGTATGGCAGACAGAAAAGAAGAGGAGCGATGTTTCTAGACAAGTAATGCAAAGTAGGAATGTAAGCTAGCTGCTTTCTGGAAAAGTGAGAATCTCTTTTTTTTTATACTTTCATAAATTGAAATGGACATGTGCAAACAGTCCTTCTTCATCCTAAATCTTGAGAAAGAACAAGCTTCTTTGCATTGTTGGATCATTCCAAGGCCATGCTGTCATCGTTTGTGAAAGTAGTGCAAATGAAAGAAGTGCACAATGAGGCTGGCAGATTATCTGAGTTGTCTGGAACATCATTGTCTGTTTTCACATTCAATTCCACTGAATTTAGCAGGAGGGAGAAATCATGGAAAGGGAAGAAAAAAGATCTGCATATAATACTGAAACTATCTTCATTAAGATGACATATTTTTAAACATTTGATCCAGACCCCCCCTTTAACAAAAGCTTATACTTTGTCTCTGAAGATTCTTCTGCCGTGGCAAACACTTTTGCTCCTTCAGTAAAGCAGTGCATTCTAACAAATGGTCATGTGCTGTTTGAATGGATGCCAAGGGCCAAGGGCATGGGGATGTGTCTGCTCTGACCCCCACTCGCACCCTGCCTCCATTCAGCACCCAGCATGCAGAGTGTGAGAAAAAGGGGGAAGGAGGAGAGAAGAGACAAAGTGAAAGAGAGAGAGAGGCTGCTTTTGTGACTGCAGAGACAACAGTCTTTGTCCCACAGCATCATGGGGGTACAAGGGCCACCAATGTCAAGCAAACAAAGACCAGAGGCACCTCTATGCTTACACACGCACACACACACACGCACACGCACGCACGCACGCACACGCACACTTCCTTATGGGGAGACTCAGGAACGAAGAAAGTGACAGTGGGGATCTGTCTGTGTAGAAGAGGATGGAGAGGCAAATATAGAAACAAACAAAACAGTGTGCATGTATGCCATTGCACACTTGCATGCCTGCATCCACACAAACATGCACACACACACAATGGAAGCAGACAGACTGTGATTGGTACCATTACAGTAAACACAGATGGAAGGGGGGGGGGGCAAATAATGGCCCTTTAATTGAACACATCTACATGTGTGTATGTGTGGAAGGGAGAGGGACAAACTGTGCTCACTATTAGCCTATGCAGACTGCTAACAACTGTGCCGTGAAGGAGGAAATTTGAAAGATAAAATATTACAATAAATTACAAATATTTATATAAGCAACAAAATAATAATAAGTAGTACCATTATGACTCAATTATGCAAAACGTGAAAAATAAATATGCATAGGCTATAGGCTTATTGTTTTTGCACCAGAGTTTTAGCTTTTCGTAGCGGTGTATCTTTAATTTCTATTCGCGTGCCTTCAGACACACCTGGTACAATTGAGCTAATTAATGACATCACCGGCCTAAGCTAACAGCTGAGGAACCCAAGTTGCTCACGGTCCCTCGCTTTGAGACTTGGCTACAATAAAAAATACAGTCCTCGTTATGGTGAAAAATGCAAAGCCGAGGCCAAGTTCGACTCTTTAAAGATGGAGAAAGATTGCGACCGAAAGCAAATGCGACAAGGCTGCTCTGAAAGCAGTCCTGCCATTTCAAGCATGAAATAAATCTCATAATATCTGTGAAGCATCAGCCGGTGAGTAGCCGACCTCTAAAGTGACAAAAAAAAACTTAATAAGTTCTGATGCCCTTTCACAGTCTCATTCATAACAGCCTGCTCTCACATAATAAAAAAAACAGATTTGTTAAAACGAAGTATCCGGTCTGTTAAAGGCTATTAAAGGTAAATATTGTAATGGCTGGAGTTTCTTACCCATGTCTAGAAGGATGCGTTCAGGACTTCGTTGATTAGCCTACTGCTGCTGCTGCTGTCTGCTCTGCAGCTGTTCTGATGATGATATGCGCAACTAGTCTTCGGCCCCCGTATATCAATCTCAACTCGCTTTCTGTTCCCACAACAATGCACAGAGCCGCTGATGGCTGCAAGAGCAATCTTAAAGAAACAATGTCGCCTTTCAATGAACTTAAAGGCGGAGAAAAATGAGGAGGTCAAGTTTCTTACGCTTGCTGAAATTTCATTAGTTCATTGTTGATGAATATTTGCATATATAAGAAGCAACTTGCTGTGCAGAAACAGAAGAACACTTAGTTTCATTGTTGAAACATGTTTTCCTCTTCTGTTAGTTGACCATCAAATCTCTAGGGCATGCAGTCTGTGGTTTAACAAGGGCCTTCTCTATTAATGACAACATGATGATAAAACCAAATGAGGAACAGCTCATACATCATGCAGAAGATGTTTGTAATGATGACTTCTGTTTGTCCATGGCCAGTAAAGGCGATCTGAATAAAATTAGAAAAAAAAAGGGACCGGCTGTTATTAAAAAGTAAAACTTAATCTGTTCTGGGAATTTATCATTTATCTGCCCATCATTGCAGATAGCTGTTCACCAATGAGTCTGGTTCTGGTCAGGCCTCTACCTGCTAAAAGAAGGTTTTTCTTCAGTGCTGGTTATTCATATAGTGTAACAAGACAACTTTTGTTTTTCTTTGGCGCTTTATTAATTCAATTTAATGTTTTTATATATCCACTTAATCTTTAGTCAAGCAATTTTTAAGTGGTTTTAACAGAGCTTGAATAGTGATAAAGCGACTTTCAGTTTGTGCCTTTTGGGCTGCAAACTACTCAATACACAAGTTCCTTTGATAAGAAAAGCATCACTTGTATTTTAATTATACAGGATTAATAAGAAATGCCCTCATTTGTATCTCAAGAATATTCCAGTGGGTACTTTAGGTCAGTGCAGGCTGAGTCTTTGTTCCTGTTGGTTAATTCAACCCTTTTACCCACAAACGTTTAGCTTGTGGAAAAAAATGTGGAAAATGAGATGTACTTTGAGTGGAACAGAGCAGCATGCAGCAGGGAAGCATCACTGATCTCAGTCGACCTGACTGTGGTGGAGTGAGAGACCGTCCTCTGATTCATCTCCACCCTCTGGCCAAATACCAGATAAAAAGATGCTTGGCTTCATCTTTGCCCAGCAGATGGCAGGCTTTCTACTGCCACAGCACTCGCACAGTGGCAGGCATGAGGCGTTTTATACCAAAAAAAACACTGACTTTAGAAAAGAAAATCACTAAACATGGTGCCTTTTTAGTTTGTTAAGAATGTGGGATTGTCATGGATCGTCAACCCGGTCAAAATGTTGCATTTAACCCACATTAGTCCTGCTTTAATATTACTTTGTCAACGTTGTAATCTAATGGGATCTGATGTTCCTTCTTTAATTTGTAATTTTGTTATGGGGCTCTTTATTCCCTCTTAGCTAGTGTACCTTACCTCACAGTACAACTATATTAGATGGTTTTTTTCTAGTCGGTAGCTCTGAAATCCTCTAGAGAAACACCTCTCATGTTATACAAGCCTTGTTCTGCACTAACCAGGTTGTTGTACATGGTTTTTTTTACAGGCTCAGGCTGCTGGCTCTCCTCCTTCCTCTAACAAAGGTGTATCTTAAATTGATCACTCAACAGTTTATGATATCATTAAAGTAAAAAAAAAAAAAAAAAAGCAACTCAAAGCTAAAACAATTAGCCTAGTCTCCTTGTGTAATTGTGTGTTAACAGATTTGTAAACACATTTTACCCTGACTCATTCATACTTAATGCATCACTTAACCTGGTTTGATATCTCAACCGTTCCCCTGCATGCATACAAATGTATCTGTAACACGAGAGCAACTGCCTTTTGTAAAGATTTCTTTGAACACAGTGTGATATCCCTCTGAACATCTGTCATCGGAACAACAAGCCTGTTGGGTTACTTTGTGCAGTACAGTAGCTCCTCTTTTCCCCCTGCCTTTTGGGTGCCATCCAGCATCGTGGGTGAAAAGCAACGCTATCGGATAACAGGTGTGAAGCAGTGACTTGAGACGGCGGTGTTCCTTCCCTCTGCCGCCTCTCACCTGTCCACAGCCACTCTCCCGCCTCCTGCTGCTTCTTGAGAGACTTTCATCGCCTCCCCACTGGAGGAACATTAAACCCTTTTGTGTGTCTAAATGCTTTAGACTCCCCATTACTGAGGAAGGCCCAATCAACTCAGCAGCCATTACCCCTGTCTTCTTCTCGCTGCAGGGGTCAAGGAGAATAATCCCTAAAGATTAACACTGTGATGTTGGTATTTTAGCAGTCCCTTGTTATGGCATGCTGTAATACTGCATATATCATATGTGTGGAATACAATGGAAACAACTCTCCTGATAATATCAAATACTTCTTATCAGATCAAATTGTATGCATCCCTGGTAGCTTATAGGTTATTGGGTCAACATTATTTCGACATTGTTTTGCAGAATTACTCTTGACACATGTTGAGTACACTGTATCAGAATAATTTAACAGATATGATTATTGCAAGAAGCCTTTGACAAATACTCCTGTTTAATTCAGGGGCTGATTTCATCCATTTGAAACTGTGTGAGTGAGGATTATACACTCTGCTCGCTTCATCTTGTTAGTCTTCAGAGAAATATTTGTTTTTGAGTCTAAGTGGAATCTCATTCTTCTCAGAGGGTGCTCTCTTCTTCCGTCTCAGACTGCTTCTCCTCTGTTTCAGGTATAAAACAGTCGACACCACCAGCAAACATGTGGATGTTAGCATCATACACAGGCCTACTAACAGAGCCAGCTGACCTGATCTGGGGTCCTCTGCCTCACAGATGGGGGCCTTTGAGGGGGCTTGACCAAACTTAGGTGTCCCTGTCCAGGTGGGCGCTCTGTCCAAGTGGCAGGGCTCCATGCTCTCATTGACCAGTAGATTAACCCACACGGTGGTGTAAAGTGGAGCTGGTTTTCCTCCATCTCTGACCACAATAAACAGGTGATGCATACCCAGGTCCTTTAATTGAAGTTGCTGCATTACACTGATGTTCCCTGACCTTGAATCGATCTGGAATGGGCTGTTCTTTTGCACTGTTTCTGGTGCTACAACAGTGTACGTAATCTCAGAATTTAGCCCTGAGTCCTCATCGATGGCGTAGATTTTTGTAACCATGGTGCCTGCGATGGTTGCTGGAGAAATAGTCAGGCATGAGAAGTTGCTGCTGGGAAGAACCACTTTTGGCCGGTTGTCATTGATGTCTTCCACAAATATTGTCACCCTGGCAGTGGACGTCATAGTGACCGGATGGCCATGATCGCTGGCCAGCAGGTAGAGTTCAAAGCGGTCCTGTGTCTCGCGGTCCAAGTTTGTGGTGGTGCGTAGCATTCCCTGAGTGTTATCCACAACAAAAGGTCCACTGCTGTTAACAACATGCAACTCTATGTTCCCATTTTCCCCTTCATCTGGATCAGTCGCCCCCACATCTCCCACCAGGGCAAACGGTGCAACATTCTCATAGATGAAAAAGATGAAGTGAGGTGTAAGAAACACAGGTGCATTGTCATTCTGATCCAGAACACAAATGGATATTGTTGCTGCTGACTCCAAGGGAGGAGAGCCGCTATCTCGTGCAAATACAGTAAGTGTGTGTTCACCCTGCTGCTCCCTGTCCAGAGAGGCGGACACAGACAGTTGACCGGTCACCGAGTCAATGTTAAAGATGGTAGGTATGTGTTTGTTCAGCCTGTAGGTCACCCTCCCATTGCGTCCGCTGTCTGCATCTGAAGCCAAGACCTGTAGCAGTGACATCCCTTGCTGGTTATTTTCCTCCACCTCCAGCTGATACTGAGACTGGAGGAATTGTGGAGCGTTATCATTGACATCTGCCACCATCACCCTGATCACACGCCTGGAGGCAGCCATCACAGGTCCTTCGGCTGATCTCCCATGCGCTACCACAGTAATATAATGTTCTCTTTTCATCTCATAGTCAAGGGGCTTTGATGTGGAAAGCAGATATTTATCATTCTGTGGGTTCAAAGTGAAAGGCACCTCACCCTCAATGGAAAGAGATGAGCTTTTAAAGCTGCTGTCAGCCTCCAGCTCTAAAACAGCTAAGACAGTGGGGGGCTGGTTCTCTTGTAACACCAGAGTCTGGTTTTGATGCTCCTCTATGAACCCGATCTTGATCGTCAGCTCTTGGTGCACCTTAGGGAGCACGTATACGGTTACCTGAGTGTCTGCTGGTGCGCAGTGGTGGCTGCTTGCTAGCACTTTCAGCAGCAGCTCCTCCAGGTTGTCACTTTGGAGGTCCTGTGTTAGTCGGATGTACCCAGTGAGGCTGTCAAGGCTAAAGAGCTTCTTGGCCCGCTCTGAGACTTTGGGACTGAGGGAGTACAGGATTGCAGCATTCACGCCTGAATCTGGGTCTGTGGCTCTGACCTGGGCAATCAGTGTGTTCTTCAAAGAATCTCCGGGGATGGAGACACTGCGGGGGCTGTCGGGGCTAAAGCTAGGACAGTTGTCATTAACATCTGTCACTGTGACTATTAAAGTTGCTGTAGCACTTAAAGGGTCCAAGCCGCAGTCGGAGGCTACAAGCACCATCCGATACAGGTCCCTAGTTTCCCTATCCAGAGATGATTGCACAATCAGCATGATGATAGAGCCGTCTTCCTCAAACTTTAAACTAAAAACTCCATCAGAATCTTCCAGGTGGTAATGTAGCTCACTGTTATATCCAACATCTCTGTCCTTAGCTTGCTCATCCAGTAAGAAGCTGGTCCCCACATTGACATCCTCAGGCACCCTCAGGTGTATTTCACCATTTTCAAACTGAGGTGCATTGTCATTGATGTCCTCTATGATCACAGGGAACTGTATAAGGTCTCCTGAGGGCCCCACTACAGCATTGTGTAAAATAATGCATTCCTCAGCCTTTGTCTCCTCGGGGCAGAGGGCCTCACGATCCATCTTTTGCTCAGTCGTGTAGAAATTCCCTGTGTTTTTGTCCATCCACAGATACTCCTGGGTCAGGAGCTGGTAAGGTGGTGGAAAGTGTTTACTGAGTGACCCAGCCAGAACACCAGGCTCCTGTTCCTCTGGGATGGAAAACCAGACAGAAGAATCACACATGATCTGCCGGAGATGGAGCACAACCAGCATATTCTGACAGGAAAGAAACAAAGTGTGAGCCGTTTTTAAAGCACCTCTCTGATTTTGGTTATGATTTGACTCTCTTTCTGCTGCACTTGAGACTGACAGAGTCTAGAGGTTTTCCCTGGTGGTGATAAGGTTTAGACGTAATGCCTCAGTGAGCTCTTTTAGGAAAAGCAGGCAGCAGCACAATGAAGGTAATCTGAGGCCCCTCTCTTATCTTCAACCAATTACTCTCTCGTAAATATACAAACAACAAAAAGCAAATAGCAAAGCACATACTTGGCATAACAAAAGAACAATTCATTTGTACAGTGCAAATATTTTTTGCTTATTTTATCAAATGTACCAGTCATCTGTTTTTCTTTTCATATCTAAGAAGAAGAAGAAGATAATATTCAGGTTATACAATATAAGAAAAAATTACAGTTATTGACTTTAACTTGATCAGAAAAAATGAGACAGCAATCAGATATGTCTTAAAGCTATTTGACCATGTTTTTTAAAGATTTATATGCCTTTTTAACACTGAATTAAATGAATTGACAACTGGATAACTGGATAATCCCTGTATTGCTTTTGACCTACTGACCTGCAAAAGTCCAGCCCAGTTCATATTATCAAGAGTCCCATGGCCCATCGCCCTCACACATGTTACCCAAGATCCCCAGCAGCAAGTGAGCACCGAGGAGGAAAACAGCAACCTAAACCTGCACAGCTGAGGCAGAATTCATTACACGCCCCTCCTACAACACTTACCTTCTGTGTCAGACTGACATAGGAGAAGCTAGAGGAACAACAGGTTTACCTGCATGAGAGGAACACATGTTGGTTTATGGACATATCTTTCCTCTGAACTATATGGGATAGGATTAATGTGCAAATACCAAATGTGCTTGCACACCTGTTTTTATTAGCACACCTGCTGTCTGCTGTTCATTAAACTTTGTAATCTTTTAGAACTGTATCTGAATCATTGTTCATCAGCAGATTTATCTTCTGGTATACTGTTTTGTTTCCTGCATATTTCCAGAAGCCTCCAAAGCCCCACAGATCAAGTTACTATAAATAGCAAAAGTGTAAAAATGCATATATATATAGGCTATATATATGTGTATATATATATATATATATTTTAAACTAATTCTAATTAATTTGTATGTTGAAATTATAAGATACAAACCTGAGAAATGTAAACACATTTGCTAAGCTATTATCATACCCCTTCATTAATGAGCTTCAACATCAAAATACAATAGGCTCAAAAGTGCATCAATTGTATTACTTCAATTATAAAATATGATGACAGTCTCTAAAAGGGGCTTCTGAATAAAACATACTGGTGTTAACTATATTTAGTGCAATTGAGCATACAAGACTACTCCTTTAAAAATTACATAATATGGGCCACAGAGGAACAGCTGTTCTGAAGGGATTTTAACTGAAATTGCATCACAGCGGCCCCTATTGACAGAACCGGGTACTGAACACGTTACAGCAAAATACATTTTTAAAATGGCTTGACAGGTCGAAAGATTTTTTTTTTAATTAAGAAAAACTCTATGAATATGTTAACTGCTGAGTTAATTAAAGTCCAGCCGCAGTCTGGAATTAAGGGAGAGATTTTTTTGTTAAAATGTTGTAGTCTGGACTAAAAAATGATATTATAAATTATTAAAAACAAATCATTCCCAGTGTAACAAGGCTCTTAAGAAGCACGTTCGTGGGACCATCATCACAGTTTATTATTCTTAAAGTTTCATTCTAACTCAGAGTGACTCTTCGAGGTCCTCTGTAAAACGTTAATGTAGAAAGCTCCCTGTGTCAGAAACAGGAAACTTCCTTGTGAATACTAAACGAGTAGCTTTAAGATTCCACACACACTCTCCCTTTTTTAATTTGAAAGCATGGGAAAAGCAGAAAAGTCTCGACCTGAGTTACATAACAGCTTATTTCCGTTTGTCTCATTTGCGTGATGGTTTTCCTTTCAACTTTCCGCCCACTTTTTCCAGCTTCAGCAGACTCTGCGGTCTCTCTGCGACGTGATTGGCTGCCCCGGCCCGCTAGTTTAGCGGGTGTGGGGGCTTTATAAAAAATAAAAAACCTACAGCCCTGCTCGTCAGCTTGAAATATTGTGAACTTACTCAGAGACACAGCAGTCTGTTGGTGTTTTTACTTCACTTCTACAGTATGTCCTCAGACTTAAACAAAGGTGAGTCCAACTTCAGTTTTTAAAGATGATGCAATGATGTCCAGGTTAACCACAGTGTTCTTCTGTTAGAGAGGCTGTTACCTGTTTTTAAACTTTATAATTCCTGGATGTGCCTGTTTTTAATGTTACACTAAAATTGAGCTGATTGTAGTTTTAAGAAGCCTGTCATTCTTTGCCTTTAGTTTTTGTTCTTCCAATTATTCTCATTTGTTTTTTTATTTATTTATTATGATTTAGACGTTTTCCCTCCCATATACAAAAATCTTTGGCAGCCATGACTTGCCAAATAAATACATTTTAACAGTGTATGTGTGCTTACATTTTGGATTATTCTGTTTCTTTTATTGCCTCATATTCCCCAAAGGAAACTGTTAAAACTAATTTCCATGTAAGCCTGAAAATATGATAAAAAAGGAGTATAAAGTTGAGGTCTGTCCATCCCATACTGCATCTGTTATTTTAAGACTGTGCTTTATTTTTTTAAATGGCACAAAATGCTAGAATTTAGCCTTCAGAAAAGAAGTTGGTAATATTTGTTTATCACAGTTGTTTTACAGGCTGTTAAATGCTTTATATGCCTTATGGGCTGTTAGTTTTATATCCACACATCAAGTTATCGGATTCAACCCACTGACATAAACGCCAACTGCAGGCTTTGGCTTTTAGATTTTATTTGATTTCATTTTTTACCCAGAAGATATTTTTCATTGAGGGATCTCAACATCTTTGAGTTGTTAATTACTTGCTTGTTTTATTTCAGAAACGAAAATCCAGCATTTAATCAAGGCTTAAAAATGTTATTTTTCATCTCCTCTGCCTCTTTGCTTTCTGAAAAATCTTGACACCATCTTAATATTTTCTTTCCATGAAGTAATGTGAGTTCCCCTCCAACTGCTGTCACATTTTCCACAGACTTGGAGCTAGAGCTGGACGACTTACTGCAGGAGTTCCAGGATGTGGTGGAGGACCTGAAGGCCCCGTCTCACAGCAGAGCACATGTGTACCAGCGGGTCCTGCACGAGGCTAAAAGCCGCACAGGACTGGCAGAAGACAGCGGTGTTGATGACTCGGACTACAGTAAGTGACTTAATGCTCACCCGGAAACCATGTTACTGTTATTAAGATAATGTTATTGTAAAGAGTGTGGGAGGTTAACATTATTTATGGAGTCCCCCTGGGTGCTGGTTGAGCTCCTTCATCAGCCCAAACAACTGCAGCTCGACACTTTTAATTTGCATGAAATTATCAGTACAAGAGACACATCCCTGTACACTATTTTTCTCACAACAATTCTGTTGCTGTGTACTGGCATGAACAGCAATTGTGGATAACCTATATTCTGTAATTGTCTGATTTTCTCGTTTTTTGTTGTTGCTGAATTATCAACGGTTATGAGATAAAAGAGGTTTCTCTGCTCCCATGTGTCGTCATTATTGAAAGCATTTTGCCTCCCAAACATTTCAACAAGCAAACCGTTTTTCAAAAACTGACACTTGGGGGGTGCTTACAGTGAAAACGTGTTTACCTTCCTTTTTTCTTTGTTGCTTATTATTTGCATTCCTGCATTGTGTTAAAAGGGTTGCCATTGTTGTCATTGATTATTTGCACACTTCCTGGCCTCAGTGCTCGTCTTATTTTATAATCAGCCCTCATTCTACCCTCCCCTCCCTCTCTCCCCCCAGGCAGCGAAGCTTCTTTGGGAAACAGTTTGAACACCAGTGAGGAGGAGCTTCACACGGCAGGCATCACGCTGACACCGAAAGGTACTAGAGGCTCCCATCAGCCCCATCTCAATCCAGATAGCCCCTTGTTCTTACAGTGATCACTATCGCTTTCTCTCTGATCACTATCACAGACTCCCAAAAACACTCCACATTAGCCTAGGAGCTTTTTTTTTTGTTTTTACACAACAAAGCCCCTGCCGCTGTGACCCCCCCCCCCCCCCCCCCAAGTCTCCTGCAGGGTTTATTAGTGCTGAAATGTAGAGGTACAAGTGGCTCAGGTGTGTGCAAATGAATGAAAGTGGGTGTGTTTTTTGTTGCATGCAGACACACAGACTACTGTTACAGTCTCAAAGGATGAAAAACAAGAGGGTGACCATGAGGTGGCATTCACTCTGTCAGTGTTTACAGACAATATCTTCAGATGTTAACAACAAAGATTGTGCTTGGATCCATCGAGCTGTCGAGTTTTTTGTTTTTTTTAAAGCACCTAAGATCAGCTTTTATCGCAGTCTGAAGAAAAGAAGCTGACAATGTTTTTGCGAGTCATGAAGTAGTTCACTTCATATGTAATTCTGAGACTTAGTTTAGTTCTCAGCTTTTGGACCAAAGGAAATACCATGGCACTGACATGCATTTCTCCACCAAGAAATGTTCCACTGCTATTTTCTTCTTCTTTTCTTCCCAATAATGTAGTTCCTCAAATTCCATTTTTCTCTTGTCACCTTTCTGCAGCCAAGCTGGGAGACACAACGGAGCTGGAGAGTTTTATCAACATGTTGGACCAGGAACTTGCAGGTAAATCTTTAAGAGAATCACAGCCCTTATCACTCAATCCCTCTTTATTCCTTTTTCCACTTACGCTGACAAGCTAGCAGGCTGCAGTGTGTAGTGGTGGAGGAGACGCACAGAGTAAAACATTGTGTTGTTGTAGCCACTTTGTTTTTACCCTGTAATACAACCCCCACCTCCCCACACACACACACACTACCACATTTATCTCTGAGCACCTCTAGTGTGTAAATGCCATGTCTGGGGACTCAGGTGGGCTATCTACATGACCTTTAGTGATAATAGCACAAAGTACTTGACTACATGAGCATTATGACTCCACTATCAGTACCAAAGCAGTTGTGTGAACTACACATGCATGCCGCTGTGCACATACTCAAACCACACAGAACAATACATAAACCTCTGCTATCATCAGAGGTCCTGACACAGAGAGTGTTTATGTTAGAAATAAATCATAACCCCCCCCCTGTATCTTTACAAGGCTAGTCAAGGTATGTATGTGTGTTTGCAAATAACCATGTGTGCTTCTCCCTCATTGTGGCGACTGCGCTAAAGAAGTTTTCTCTTTTTCTCTCTTCTTCTGCAGAGATGTGAGCAGAGTCAGAAAATGAGCCACGTAGGCGAAGGGGAGAAAGAGGCCGGGGGCAACACAGCCGAGCAGACAGGCAGATCCACACCAGAGCAGATCTGAGGGGAGAAAACACTCCCCTGGCTGCTGCAGGGGAAAAGGTTAACATCAGAAATTAAAAGGGCACTCCATTCCAAAAATTGCAAGAACACCCTCAGACCCCTGGCAAGGCTGCGTCCAGCTTGCAAGGCGACGTCCCTGCAGCATCGGATCCAAGATGTGTGACTGACTCCCTCAACTAGCAAAGCCTCCATCTGTCCAAGAAGAGAAAGAAAACGCTGCCTGGAGAGTAGAAAGCATGTTCATGCCACATTTAAATTCCCATAAGAACTATGCCAGTAAAAAGCCCTAATTCCTCAGTGCCATGTTTTTTTTAAAGGAGGCAGATCTTTGTTTTGTTCCAAATTACAAATGGCACTTTAGTTTCTAACTTATTTCAAGTCCAAGGGCTTGAAATCTGCTCATGAGTTGACATCTCTGGTGTAAAGTTTTTTTAACTTACTTTTTGTAAAGGTAAATTGTTGTACAGATGACTGCAAATATAAATAAAGAAACATTTTGATATAATATTATTGCATATTTAACTTCTTTTGTTGAGTGAAAAATACAGATCCAGAGCAGAAAAACTGAATGCCCTTGCACACCATTTTAAAAGCCTTTCTCTTTCCTTAAACACACTCCTGACAGTACTGACAACAAGTTATCCTCAATGTGCCCGCACCTTCACTGTGCCCTGAAATGACTGTTGCTCCTGTCACACCATATGTCTCAGGAGCTCTTCACCCATTCTTCTTTGCTTGTACCTCTGCTTCCTGTATGCCTGCTCTGATCATGCTTTGAGTTTCACTTCTACCCTGAATCAGGAAAGCCACAAATTTAGCTCAGACAGCTTAAAGAGGAAGTGCGTCAGTTGTTATGTGAGAAACAATGATCATTTAGATCTTGTGCTTTTATTCTTTGACTTTGCTATAACTTATAACCATAAATCAGAGATTTGAACAGAAGGAAGGAAACCACTCGGCTTTGTTTAAACCTCTTATAAGAGAGGGTTTTCAGCAGTTAGCAAGCTGTGACTTTCCTTCATGGCTGTATTTATATTCTGCTGTCATTGCAGGTCTACCTAGTTCCATCCATTTAAAGACGTCTCTTCCTTTTTTCAAAGCAGCACTGCAGACAAGTCTGAGGTGAAGGTTGTGGTTGTAACATGTGATTTTTCACTTGTGACTTGTTATTTTACATTGAGTGACATCGGCTGCATAATCCAGCTGAAGTATGCAAAATTATTTTTAGCGTGTTAAAGAGCTGTCAGATTTGAGTAGCGGATGAGGTTAAATAAGACCTTGCAGTCGAGTATCTCTGAAATATTTAGCTGCTCACATTATGGTGATCACACACAAGTCTTTGGTTTCAGGGTGATGTAAGCTGAGGAAAAGTTGTGCCCTTTTTTGAGACAGACACGTCAGGGGCTGCTGGTTTATTGAACTGCCATTGTTTTCTCCTTAAAAATCCCCAGACAGCTTTTTGATATGACCTGTCACCTGTACCACCTGCCATTGTGTTGAATTATAGACAGACTGCTTGTGTGGAGCTGCTTTTCGACATCCAGTCATTGGCAGCAGACAAAGGAAGGGTGGCCGGACATTCAGGACTGCGTTTCTTGTCTGTTTACGTCTCATTAAAAGACACTCTGTTCACAAAGTTCACTCTTCTGAACCCTGGCCAAGTATTTAACCCTCCTGACCGGGACAAGAGCAGCCGGCGGCCCAAGGAGAGGAGGTTGTATAGTGAGAGCAAATGAGCTTAAGATTTGACATTACTGCAAAGCAAAGAGGAATAGTGGGAACAGAAAGGAGTCAAAAGAGAAATTAATAATTCTCAAACAATAGAGGAAATCCAGGGGGGGCGGGTGTCGGGGGGGGGTCTAGAGTAACATGTGCCTCCTGTGTTGTCTGATCCACTTAGAGAAAGGCGAGGATGACTGATTGAGGCCACAGCTGTTCAGGATCCTAACAAACAAAGTCCGCATCGACATGATGGAACTTCCCTCACAAACAGAAGGCACTTCCTGTTTTCTAAGACCGAAGGCGAGGAGTTTCAGCAATGCAGGAAATTCGACGTGTGGTAGAGATGAAACAGAAAGGCACATGATTAGGAATCTTCCACTACGTGTATCCCCGTGGTGGTTTGTAACAATAGTGTTTCAGATCCTGTCTGCTACTTGACATTGCTGCCACAATCACCTGCTCTAATCCACGTTGTCATTTCATTGTGCGTGAAAAAGCCACCGGCAGCTAATTAAGCTATATGATTTTTATTAGATTGCTCTTCAATGGGGTCCTGGTGTAATATATCAGTTTGTCTTTCGGGAACACCTCCTCATTGTTTTGCTAATTACTATGTGACTGGTATTTGATTGGCATCACACCAAAGTAGGAGACCAATATGTCAGCCAGTCTCCTTGTTTAGATAACAGAGTAAATGATGAATGACCCAGCTTCATTAGTTGGTAAATTAGAATGAATAGATGTTATGATGAGACAGTGAACGGTCTTGAGAGATGAAGATATAATAAATATGTTGCGCCGCTTTTGGCCGTCACCTATAGCCTCAGCCGTTGTTGTAATAAATGTCACAAACTCTCTCCACACAATGCTGGTTTGTTTTAAGCTAGTTAGAAAGCTAATGAAGATGTAATTGAGTATAGCAGGAAGGAGACAGTTGTTATTATCAGACAATGAATAAATGAAGCAGAGATATGGCCTGTGCAGCGAGGCTATCATGGCCGAGATGAGTTGCAGCATGCAGAGCACGCAGTCTTCTGCCGTCTGCCTGATGAGAGACCGGAGCGACGCCTCTCCCCAGAGAGCTCCCCAAATGGTCCAGGCTAACAACGCTCTCCCGAGGAATGAGCTGGCTCAATCGTCCAACACACACACACACACACACACACACACACACACACACACACACACACACACACATATACATAATTTTCACATTCTGACTGGGTCTTACATAACTGAGGCTGGTCCCCGAGCCTGGATCAAGGACTCACATCACTGCTTTGTTATCCTTGCAGAACTCGCCAAAGGCAGAGAGAGGAGCTTGGACCATGAAAGGCGTTAGTGGTGTACTGTGAAATAAAATCTGTCCTTTGACAAAACTTCACAGTCGTGTGAGACTCTCCTGTTAGCAACAAGCACTGTAAATCAACAAAGAATTATTATGCTATTCAGTAATTAGTCATGCTCGCAGCTTAATTTCATCTAAGATGGCGAATGCTATGTCTGCTGGTCGTGTGTTTGGTGGCTCACTTGGTGATTGAAATACTTCAGCCACTACAGAATGGCAAGCTACAACACTACAGAGATGAATGCCTCTCAGTGTGTTACGACTTGACGGTGACCCCCTGACATTTCCCCTTTGTAGAAGCATTTCTTGTTGAAGTGAAATGTTTTGCTAACTGTTATTGTCAAAAAAAATTGTTATACATATGTTTTCACCAAAAAGCAATCGTATTAACTTGGCATAAGCTCAACTTCTCCAGAGTGCTATCCTCAAGTCAAAATCGGTTTGAGTCCTAAAGGTTTACATTGCTTACTATCCAGCTCTTTAAAAGTGCAACACTAAGACTGTAAACAGTAAAAAATAATACCCCCTGCGGTATGTTGACAAAGACATTGCGAGTATGGAATATTAATATTCAGCCCCAAACACAGACTAAACACAGCCTGCCTGTGCATTAACTGTTGTCTTGCTATACTAATAATGTATACAAATTGAAGACTTTAAATTAATGGAGCAAATAGAGCAAGATTATCCATTAGCTGTTTTTTTTTTTACTTTTTATAAATAAGCTTATTGGCCTGTTTTTCAGCTTTGTACAAAAATGACTGCAGCATCAGAAAACAGTAACTTCAGGTGATCTGTGGTTGTTCAAATGAGATCAAGCTAGAATATACCGAACACAGTCAGAAAGGGGGGAAAAAAATCTTATTTTAAAGCCATTAGAGCCATGGAAACATTTTAATGGCTTGTTTGGAATTTTGAGGTTGTTGACGTACATCCAAGTCTCATCCTATAACCATGCCATTTCCTGTTTTGCTCCCTGACTCTCCAGACCTCATTGTATGTGAGAGGAAACCAGCGCAATTACTTTCAGAGGAGTTCATTCCTAAAGAATGTGACTCATCCAGCAATGCCTGGACTTCAAATGAGCCATTACATCACTGCTGACTGGGGGTTTCTGGACGCCACTTCACCCTTCCTCTTTCAGCTCAGACAGGCAATTTACTAGAATTCATTACTGAAACTCAAGCAAATAATGTACAACAAATCAAAGAGCTCAAATATATGCAGAAATCCAGTTTTGCATTGCCTCTGTATTTTAAATAATGTTGAATTTAAGGGCTAGTTATAGACTGAACACTGGTGAGAAAACAGAGTAAAAACAAGCCTTGAGAAGATGTGGATGAAAGAATGGAAGTGACAGTGAACATACTGTACTTTTAGCAAATGCCATGGGCTACCTAGTGGGCAGGAAAAGCTGTGTTTTAATGTAGCAAGGTGTTGAGCTGTCTGTCACACCAGGAGGTCTCAGTGCATCTTTACAGCTACGAGAGTGCTTCCAGTGTAAGTAGCTTGCAATAGAAATGAATGTGAACCAAGGTTAGACCTTGACATTAACCTGAGGCACCCAGTGAAGTATTTCAGTGGTGTTTAACATTTTTTTACAGGATTCTTCTGACATCTTTATATCACTGCTGATAATATTAAATATCAAGCCAGGAACTGTAAACCTCTGATAAAGCATGGTGTATTAGAATGCATTGGCTCATAATGTATTCAATGTGTCAACACTGGAGGCTGAATGGACCCATGCTATAAGATTATTCAAATGAGATTTCAATCAGCAAAACAATTTCATCTGTAAAAAGAAGAGGTCACATGTTTATAACATTTTCTGATTAAATATTAACAGCATGGATCTATTTAGGCTAACTACTGTTACATTTGTCAGAGAAATTGGAGAAATCACGGTACAGGAGTAACATTTTAACCTCACTGACGAATGAACATCTCTGCCTCTCGGGGTAAAAAATAGGCTTAACTTCAAAGGAAGTTTCAGTTGGACAAAAATAGAGCCGCTTTTTTTTTTTTTTGGGGGGGGGGGGGGGGAGCTCAGATATTGAAGTCAAACTTGCAGTGTATTTGATCTCAAAGATCTGTGAAAAGCCTGATGGCCTGGATTAGCACTTAAGATCAAATTGGTGCCACTGAGAGTCATTGTAATGTGATCTAAGTGATACGATACTTTAAGGGAAGTCCTCGGAGAGTGTTCTGCAGTCTGTGCCGCAGCATCTCATTCCGGCGAGTTCAGTCACCAAAGATCCACTGACGCAACCCTCCCCTGCCACCAGTAACCCACATCTGAGAAAGGCATTAGTGGACTGCCATCTGATGGTGAACTCCAGCTGATGCAACTGGGAGATAGCAACGAGCCTGGCCTTAGCCAGCGAGGAACAACTCTGCAAAATAGGTCTGAATCTGCAAGATAACACTGAGAATTATGTGGATGTTAGAGCTGAAAAGAAGAATTGTAGAAGTTGTGAAACTTCTCCTCCGATCCCACTGTCAGAAGTGGACCAACTAGTAGAAAAAATAAGCTGTCAAGCAGCACCTCGTGGTAACAGGGTTTTATGGGCAGGAAAGAGGATGGATAAAGTGTAGAGACTCTGAATGTGCTTGTTTCCTGCTGTTACTTCCCTCACACACACTGGGAGCACACACACTTTAGTCTCAGCACCCTCAGTGGTATCTTCAGGCCATCCATCATACAGAGGCGAGATCATTATGTAGTCGACAAGCAGCTTTAGGCCGGGGGAAGGTGGGACTGCTTGTACCAGATGAACTATAGGCTGCTACTGTTCTTTAGTGGACCTCCATAAAACCAAACAAGCCCCCTTTACTGTTGACTCGTACACTACATTATAGAGCTTGTTCTATTCTTGCAGTGCTGCTGGAGTTTTTCCCCAAAAGGCTGAATATAAGAATGGAACTGATGTCGTTTTAACTTTGTATTTTTTACTGACAAATTCTAGTAAAAGTAAAAAATAAGATAAAAAATAAAAAAGCCAATGAATATATCTCACTAACAAGTGCTGTCTGAGTAGCCACAGCTTGCAGCGTCTGCCTCTGTGCCACAGAAGCCCATCCTCATCCAGAAACCATCACAAACACATAAAACAGCCAAACCATTGGGTGATACTCCAATTTATTTTGACGTCAAATAAACTGGAGGCACCAGTTTCTCTGGACAGTAGCTCCATGTTGAGTAAAAGTCACAGAGCATACTGGGAGATGTGGAGCCATGCTTTGCTAGTTTGATGAGAGGTAAGAAAAAAAACTGTCCATGTTCACTGTAATTAAACAACATGTCGGCCATTGCACCAGTGAGACTCTTATTTGGCTCTATTTCCTGTGTTTGGATGAAAGTGAGTTGAATCAGTGCAGGAGTGTGCTATATGTTTGTTAGCAGGATACATTCAGTGACGGCTCTGGACTTGTTTGGAGGAATTGTCAATAATCATAATATTCAAGTTAGAATATGTCAGCTTTATCCTTTAATGCAAAAGTTGTCTGTGTTTTTTGTATATACAGCACTTACAAAGATGCTCTTTTGGATTGCGCTGCTCTCTCTGTAATCAATTCGTTAAATGAAAAATATACGAAACACTGTTATCAGCACCAAACTTGTTGTTGGTACGCCAACTGAAAATGAATGCCATGTTCTATATTCATGAGAAGCACAATAAGATACAGAAAGAATAGATATTTTATTTCGTTTACTCCAGTTCTGGCGATTATAAATACATTCTATGGACATAAACATAGAAGTAACAGGGCATCTTTAGTAATCTGTACAATGACACCAAAATAACAGAGACTTACCAGGATGTATTTTAGCTCAGAGAACATTGGTTTTTGTTGATTTCAATCCTAGGTTCTGGTGAAAAAATGTGTTACAGTATCTGGGTTTGATGCAGCCATGAAAGCTCCAGTGCATGATGTTCCTCTTTAGGAAAAACCTGAACAGTATGCAAGTGTGTCATCAATACTCCTTTCTAACAAAAAGAAACTGCCATTGGGGCACTTTCCACGTGGAAATACAAGATTATTGATGTTTGTCAAAATGCAGAATGATTTCCCTTTGGAGAAAAACAGGCTATTTAAATTACGAGAGTTTTTGGTTCACTGACTGGTGCTACTCTGCTTCCCTATAAGTGATGTCAATTAGCTTCTTAGTCAGCAGAGGAATGTAGTAACTCAAGAAAATTAGACCTTAAATGACTTGAAATGAGCGCCTTGTCCAGATTATGGCACTTACAAAGCAGCAGAAAGAGAAAATGGGCAAGCCATGTCCTTGTGAGACAGAGTAATGGCTGCTCAGATTGAATTTTGTGTGCAGGAGGATAAGAAGAGGACGTAAAAGAAGAGGAAGAAGTGACAGAGACAAATAAGACAGGAAGACGAAGGTGAGATAAAATGCAGGTAATATGTTTACCACAGAAGAAGTAAAACACTTAATATCTGCTCACATGGACACCCACACCCACACACACGCACACACACACACACACACAGCGAAGCTCTCTCCCAGCGGGTGGCACTGTGTAATTTGGCACATCCATTTCCTACTCTGGGTTTGTCTTCAGTGCTGTCGAGGCAGTCACAAACCCCACTGGGATATTCCAGCCAATCTTTGAATGATGTCACGAGAGAGACATACTCACTGAGCTGCAAACAACTCAACTGTGGAGAAATGTGCAGCTCCTAACTGTCCCATTTTTCTACTGCTGGTGATTCTTGTCGAAGGACGTTTGGACTAATTTAATCAAGCCTACACATGCCTGCTTGCTGAAGGAGTGCTGACCCTGTTTTCTCTCACTGCACTTTCTTCCTCTTCCCCTTTGGTCCAGGTCTTAATTATGTGGCCCTTCACATACCCCCATGCATCATGAACTGTGTCCCCCATGTCTCCCCCTGCCAGCTCTCAGTGACATCTGCTCTGCTTTAACGGCATATGGGAAGATTACATGGCAAAAAACAAGTTGCCCTCCCATGACATTTCTTCCCTTTGATAGTTTGCTCTCAACTTCAGCACTCAATTTTTAGCTCAACTCAGTGTGTGTTGGAGCCAACAGACACTGACCTCCCGGCACTATGGACACATGAGATGAGGGGACAGTCTACTCTGATTCATGTCACGTCTTAAAGGTCTGCTTCACCTACTTAAAGACAAACTAAAACAAAAAAAAGCTATCATTTTATAGAACATTTAACAGTGGGTGTTCACTGTGATATTTTTCATCTTTCTTCCGCATCTCCTCATAAGCAGATGCCTTTCCTTATACTAAATTATAACGTTGTAACTAATTAAAATTACATCATAACTGATCTTTTGCTTTTTTTTTATTTTTATTTTTTTACATTTTTTTGAGTTGTTCTGATAAATCTCTAAACAAAGTTGCGTAGTGATACATTAGTAAGATAGAGCACGACATTAGTAATATATTCCATTTGGTTTTTAATCAACGGTGGAGGTAAAGTCTAAACTCTCGATGTTCCGATGTGTTAACAAGCTAGCTGCTCAAAGCAATTCAAAGAACCAAAGAGTAAAAAAAAAAAACATTTTCTTTTTTCAGAGCTGCTGAATCAAGTGATACATATCCTTGGGTTTGTCCCTGTGAGCTTATCACTACTAGTATGAAAACGTTAATTAAAGCCACTTAGGGAATATAACAGCAACTTGTCCTTTCTGATTCTGTTGCTCTAATATGTAAATGCTTATCACTGGAACTACTTGGTACTAAAGAAATAGTCCTGAAAAACAGTTGATGTCTTATTGACGAATGCTCTATGGATTATCTCTAGTAACAAGGATGTCTTTGTTATTCCGGCACTAGATGTCACATTTTTTGATTAAAATAAAAATCATATTTCAAAGTCGGGAGCACCACAAGAAAAAAATGTCCATCATTTCCATTGAGCTGAAGAAATCTCATGGCAGAGGTAAAGTTTTTCAAAAACCCTGAGAAATGATAAAAACCTTGTACAAAAACCAAATTAAAAAACTGCTAACAAAAGGTTCTTTCAACAATCGCCATTTGTGTCCTGTTTATCCTTGATTGGGCTGAACCTACAATTGTCTGAGTCTATTGTTGGCTTCATTTCTACTATCCAGCAGCACCACTGTACACATAGAAATGTAATTGCTACAGTGTGGAAGAACTTTAACCGTGGACTTTCATAGTTTGCAAGGTTTTTTCTGGGAGCCGAACATGTTTCTCCAAGGTTTGTCTGTGTACAAGGCAAATCAGGGGGCTCCGCTTATTTTGATAAGGAGATCTGCAGTGTTCACTAGATACAGTCTTTACAGGAGCCGAATGATAGGCAGAAAACCTCCTCCTCTCCAGAGCAAATGGACCTGCTTACTAAAACCAGTGAAAACACTGAATAAAGCCGTTTCAATTTTACAATTGTTTTTTTCTCTGGGGGTCTTTGGAGAATTTGGGTGGAATGTGTCATACAGATGAAAAGAGTAGCTCACTAGCTTAAGAAACCTTCATCCATTATATTCTTTTTTCAAGATGACATTAAACACAAAGAGAGCAGTTTGGCGACTCTAGCCCTATTTAGACTGCTGTTTAAAGGCGCAATATGTACACCCCCGTGGCGTTTCACCTTTAATCTGAATGTTGCGGTGGCGTAACGGGGGGACAAAGTGATCCCCCCTCTGTACTAGCTTCGGTTTCAGCAGAGTCAATGGGGGAGCGCAGCGCGCTGTTTGTGTATGCATGTCTCACTTCTGCGAGGCAGAAACGCAACGTGAACTCACAGAATTGGGACACAAATAATATGCTGTCACTGAATCAATATGATTGTACTAAGACGTGATGACGGCTGAGCATAGTTACTGCACCTTTTCAAGGGGTTCATGTTTTAATATTTGACTGCCATCCATGAAAATCTGATAAGTTTGCGGCTTATATGTAAGCTATGGAAGACTGAGAAGCTGATTTTGGAGTTTAGTGTGGCCCTAAACTACTGAAAAGGTATGAATATTACATTTTATTTCTGCTGATAGTTTTTTATCCAAATCTCGCACACTTGCCCTTTTAGTAATCCAGGGGAATCAAACCTTTAAGCACAGCTCTATATAAGAAAGCTTCACATCCATTTTACAGTGAGGAGTGTAAATCTACTGAAACACATCTGGCTATTTGCACAGCCTATTCTTAACAAAAGCACCAGCACAGAAACATTATTAAATGATTCTGTATGTATGAGACAGCACCATGTACAAACCAACTTTCTATTCCTTTCTCAGTGGCTGCGGCTCATCTGAAGACAGGGGCTGATGAGGAGGTGAGCCCCATATAAGGCGAGAAGAGCAAAAACAAGATGACTCATATAGATCAGTCTCCGAGCAATTCCCCTCAAATAACCTGTCTCTCTTTCTGCTGGTGGCAGCATTGGTGATGAGCAGACCAGACCATGCTTCTCGCTCTGCTGCAGCTCCTATCACTAAATAGCAAAGAAAACTTTAATGGAACATTTCAGAAAAATGTCGAGGTCTTGGACATAACGTATCTAAGAATTGCAGCACATTTCTAGGGTAGCAGGTCAGGTTGCAATGCTGCGTTTGCGTTACCACTGGAGACAGTCTGTGCTATGCCAAGATAGCTAATGAAAATGGTCAGTTTCACTCGTAGAATCAATACCTCCAGTTTTCTCCCGGAGAATAACATATAATAGGATGCAATGTGAGTACATCAAGGCAATCTTTTCACAATCTCCCATTGCTGCAGCACTACTTTGCATGAATTACAGTAAAATCTGGAGTTATGCACGCAGATAGGCCCCAAGCTGTTAGCCTGTTTTTCTCAAAGGTTTCAGAGAGAGAAAAGGAGGAGGAGGAGAGAGAGAGAGAGAGATGGAGGGTGGGAGAGGGAAAGTCCTGGGGGGAGACTTGCACTTGCTGCAAGAACACTTTTTTTTTTTTTTTTTTTAACTCATTCAAAAAGGAAATAATAGAAAGTCATAAAAGGGAGGAAAAAATAAAATTGATCAACAGAGGAGAAAAAGTTTTGTGAAACTTTATATTCTTCATTTTTTACAGTTTTAATTTGGCACATGGCACAATCAGCATGTATGCATCTGGTATACATAAATAAATATTAAATATTTTATACATAAATATACATATAGAGTTCTTACAGAGACACCGGGGCGGTCTTGGCTTAGGATGTTTTGTGTGATGACAATACATAGAATTCATTTTAGTTTCTGTTTTGCAGTCTGAACAGTTTTTTAATATCTTTTTTTTTATGTGGGGATGATATCTCCATAGAAGCCCTATACATATATGTATGTATGCCCATATTTATATATATATATTTAAAGAAATACAAGTGGGCACTGACAGGTTTATCAGTGCAAACAAGCCACTGTCTGCTTTTGAAGAGGAACTCTTACAAAGTCAATGGAATCATGTCAGTTAGTTTTCAGTTGAATCTTTAGCTATTTTTTTTTCTCTTACACGTAAAATAATAGATTCTATTTTGTAATTTTTAAGCAAAATTAGACATATATAACTTTGAAAATAACAAAAGTGCTATTTCGCAAAGACAGACACCCAGAGACGCAGCAGAAACACTACTGGTGGTGAACCAAAATCAACAACATGAGAAATTACTCAGCCCCCACCCCCCCCGAAACTACATTATACAACCTACAAAAAAAAACAAAAAAAACAGGTGCACGGACACACACACACACACACACACACACACACACACACACACACACACACACACACACACACACACACACACACACAAACACACACAGAGTCTCTCGTACACTCTCACACACACACACACACACACACACACACACACACACACACACACACAGAGTCTCTCGTACACTCTCACACACACACACACACACACACACACACACACACACACACACACACACACACACACACACACACACACACACACACACACACACACACACACAGAGTCTCTCGTACACTCTCACACACACACAGTCTCACTCACTCACCACTCTTGCTTCTGCAAGTTCCGACAATATGTCTCTTCCTTTATCTCAGCCTCTTCACCACGCCTGCAAGCAGGGAACTGGAAATCATTTTCTCATGCACACAAACACACAGGTGCTCTAAGCAGCATGTGTACGTGCACACTTTGTGTTTGAGATAATATCAGATAGCTTAACAGAGAAATTGGCTGTAAAAGATGCACTTTTTTCTTAACAAAACAATCACAGTAACATAGTATTTATCTCTGCCTTCTCGTCTCCTGGCAAGAGCTGTCCCAGACAAATTATTTCTATACGAGATTTGGAAAAAAAAAAAAAGATAACACCATTTGTGTTGCTGTTGTGTTGGTAACGCAACAGAGAAGAAAAAAAAAGGTTTGCCCAAAGAGGGTTGAAAAAAATCTCTACATCTGCATATCCTCTCGGTTCTCTTCCTGGTTTCAGTCTCTCATCTTTGAGTCTCATCTGCTTGTAACACACTCCACTTGGAATAGTCTCAGGGAATAGAAATCATGACAAAAAGAACAAGCTTTGTAAGGCATTGAAACGTAAAACAACACAAAGAAGCAATTAAAAACATTTTGCGAATATTGACATAGAGGCCATTGTTCGAGATGTGTCTCCCGCAGGAGGAAGGGATGGGAAATAAAAAGCACTTCTCTTTGTTTTTGTTATGAATTCAAGAAAAAAAGTGTTGATATCTCCTCAGTCTGCTTAAAAAGGCTTTTAAAATGATTACTTTAGAAAAAAACACTGCAGAAAGACCCCCTCCCCTGATAAGGAGAAGGGAAGCAGTTTGATTTTGGCAGCTCTGCACAACTTGACATCCATAGAGAGCTCTCAGCAACTCTCCCCGTAGTAAAAGTCTAGTTAAATCTCTTCACGTTATAATCCGACTCATGCCCTTCCCCTCCCCTCCCCTCCCCCTGTAACCCTCCCCCTCCCTGTGATATTTATAAAACACAATCCTCTCCTCCGTTTCGTTCATCCTCCAGCTCCTCCTCCCTCCCGCCTGCGCTGGCTGGCCCCTGGCCTCCTTAAAGCTATACGCGGGTGGTTGAGTGGGAGTGTGGCAGGCCGGTGGAGTTGAAGCCGGATGTAAAAGTGTTGTAAGGGTGCAGGTTGGGCATGCCCACTAAAGAATTGGGGATCATGGTGATGGTGTTAGGGGTCATGAGGGGGATGTCGTCCGGAGAGCGCCGCAGAGTGAGTGTGTAGTCTGGCAGCGAGGCTAAGCGCAGAGCCCCTTCATTGCTGTTCCCCGCCTCGCACTCATGGTGCGTCTGGTTCATCTGCAGCGACATGATCTCCTCCTCCGGCGCGTGGTGGCCGATGTCGTTGGAGGTGGTCTGCCGCTGTGGGCTGGGCTGCCCGTGCCCAGAGTCCTGCCGCCGCTTGTCCTTACGGTAGTAGAGCGCAGCAAAGGCCAACACGTTGAGGAACAGCAGCGAGGCTCCGACAGCAATGGTGACACTGAGCTCTGTGGAGTAATCCCGCGGGTTCTCCACCACCAGTGGCCCGGTCTCCTCGTCATCGTTCCACGAGTCTTTGTCCTCGCTGTTGTAGGCTGGCGACATGGGGGGCCGCTTGGTGTTGAACGGCCAGTTGGTTTTCCCGTTGGGCCTCTTCGTGGACAGGGAGTTCTGGGTGGTCTCAGGTGGGGGCACTTTGGTGGTGGTGGAGGTGTAGTGGAACATGTCGTGGAGGTTGTACAGGTGGGGCACTAGGTGTTTCCAGAAGGCCACTTTGGTGGCGCGGTAGTGGTCTCGCACGCGTGGCTTCAGGCCGATGTGCAGGTACAGCTGGTCCTGGGGGTTGTACTTAGACCAGGCCACCTCCTCGAAGCGATTCGCCTTGGTGTGGATGAACTTTGTGTCCTGGGGGACCGGTTTGTTTGGATCACTGCAGACAGAGAAGAGACCGACAGAATATAGTGTTAAATAAGATTCTTATGGTTCATTTAATTATTCATGCTCCCACATCTATGAGGGGATGAAGGCAAATAAAAATACTACAAAGAAATCATAACAGTATCAGTCATAGCTAATACTTTAGCATGAAAGAGGTTCAGCCACCACAGGAGGAATTACTAATCTTGCTTGGCGAATCCTATGAACAGACAAATCCACAACAACAACAACAACCAACAGGCCGCAAATAATTGATCTAGGTGTATGTGGATGGGAGGGAATTTGGACACTTTCCGCTGCTGCGTTACCTGACTCTGGTTTCTCCTATCAATTCTTTTCCCCACTTATGTTTTTATTTGCACCAAAACATCTCCACTTCTCTTTCAGCCACCTCTCTGCTGTCATACTGTGCCTCATCCCCTGCTCTCTTCTGTCCCCAGATGTTGTTCTTAATTCAGTTCACATGCAGCCCACCCACAAAAACCAGGGCAGAGGCTTTTAAAGTAAACACATATGAATAAGTCAGCAGGCTTTAGGGCTCGCGTCAGGAGGCATCTTGTTGTTGATAATCCGATGCTGGTGGAGCCCCTCCGCTAATTGCTCAGGGAAGGCAGCACAGTGTGCATCGGCTTCCAGTGTACTGATATAAAGTGGACCATATTAATCAAGACAGGCGGAGGAAACTGCGGAGCCATGCGCATGTGTATGTGTGTGCTTGGACATCGGGATGTTTATGTGTGTAAGACTGAAAGATGGAGACAAAAATGGGATGTGTGAGACTGAGCCAGAGAGAAGTAGAGAGATTCTCAGGATGCAGTTCCTGTTTTTGATCTACAGAGTTCACTGTTCCACTTTTCACTTTCCTTTATGTTGCCTTAACACCGGATGGCCATTTCAATTACAGTGAAGCTATTGATTTATTGAATGAATTAACATATAGCAATCACACAACTCCTTGTTGCCTTGTTGCCCTACAATGTCAAGAATGGGAGCTCTGCAGCCCATGGCATTGCTTTTGTTCCTGATGAAATTACTTTCTGTGGAGGGACCTGAAGAAAAGGGCTACAGCCTTGAAAACACAATAATTGATGTCGGAGCTGAGAAGTTAGGAACAGTGTTGTTGCAAGGAGGAAAGGCCCTGCGCAACATTTCTCTAAATGTCAGGAAATATCCCTTTGCGGGTCTGGCTGTGATGCTATTGGCAGGCAAAGTTCAAATTTAGGGGATATAGCGGCCATACAGTATGCTGTTTGTTTGGGCACAGGCTGGAAAAGCTCCCAACACGGCCAAGAGAATTAAAAGCTCTGTTAGAAGAATTCACCCTCCCTCTTTGCTCCTGTTTGTTTCTCTGCTGTCAATTTTTCCTTTTCAGGTCAGTGCTTCTGGGAGAGGTGAGAGAGAGAGAGAAAGAGAGGAGGGAAGAAGACAGAGAGAGAGAGAGAGAGAGAGAGAGAGAGAGAGAGAGAGAGAGAGAGAGAGAGAGGAGGGAGGTAAAGCAAATTGAGATGGCTGGAGCTGAATCCCTGGACCTGGGCCGGTGTCAGCAGAGCAGCCCGTAAATAACCTCTTTTATTAGGCCCGTAATGATCCCCAATGAATATTGACAGCCAGACTATGATGACTTTGTAGCTGAATATCAGTAATTAAGTTTCAAAGGAGTGGGTGGTGGAGGTAAGGTCATATTGATCTCCCCGTGCACAACATGCCAGAGAACAGGACGTCAATGGAGCAGCCTGAGACGTGGTAGTCTGCAGCCTTCGTGCCTCGTGAATCCTCATGGCCTCGCTGTTCGTGCTGTCATACACACACATGTACAAACACATTTACCCCCCCCCCCCCCTTCCACCCCACACACACACATATAACAACAATAGTGGAGGTCGGCGCAATCTGAGTTAATAGGAATTCGGGGCATTTCCATAACACTGCAAATCTTTTCAGGAGGGTCAATACCGCAGAATTGTGGTGGTGAAAATATTACAAAGGTACTTGGACAGATCTCCCCAAACAATCGAGGTATGCGTGTGTCTGTGTGTTTGTGTGTAGTGCGTGTGTGCGTGTGCAGGGAGCAGCAGTGTAGAAGGGTTAGAAAAGCTCTTTTGTGGCTGGCTGGCTGGTTCAGTGCAAGTGAAGATGAATAATTTAAGGAACACAAAGAAATCAATGTGGCATCTTTAGTTAATTTGATTTGCCGCATTAGAGAACAACTGGCTGCCTTATCTAATTACAC
Organism: Labrus bergylta; assembly: GCF_963930695.1. Taxonomy (NCBI): domain Eukaryota; kingdom Metazoa; phylum Chordata; class Actinopteri; order Labriformes; family Labridae; genus Labrus; species Labrus bergylta. The sequence goes on along the minus strand of NC_089203.1, from coordinate 11,946,385 downwards.
ACACATATGCTTGGGTAATTGTTGCAAAGTCAATAGTAAACAGGCTACATTCCTTTGAACACTTTCTACCACCTCTGCTCAACTTTGGGCTGCACGCTGGCTTTGAAGTCCTGCCCTGAGCTGTGGAGTCTGAGCGAATGATCTGAGCTTGCTGTGTTTGCTGCTCAGCGTGGAGAGGGCTTCTAGGTTACCCTGCTCTATTTGTACTGGGGGCGTACTGGGTGCTGTGTGATGCAATGTAGTCAGATACACTTTACACTGTTTCCTGCATGGGCTGTGCTGCTGTGTTGTTTTTTCTGAACATGGTAAAAAAAAAAAGAGCAGATGTTTTTTCTAAATTCTTTGGGGGGGGAAATACAGGTAGTTCAACTTCTAACACCTGCACAATATGAGCCAATACAATAGTCTGGTGAAGCTGCATTTTAGGAACTGTTCTTTCTACCTCTCTTATGCTTTTGAGATCAAAATTCTAGAAGAACACATATTGGTTTAAAACATCCAAGAAGTAGACATTTGCAACTCCCAAACTATAAAAACAGCTCTATAAAGAATACAATATTCCCCTTTGTAGATAACAAATAAAAAGAGGTAGAAGTTTGTCTACTTTTACTGTGCAGTCTGTTTTCATCTCTATTTGTAAGCTCCTTTTTTTGTTCCGGCTCCTTTTTCTTATCATTAGTTTTGTATATGAAACAAAGTAAGGACTAAGTAGTCAGCTGACACCAGTCACAGTGAGATACAGACGGATCGAAACGGAATGAAACAGGCTGGAAAGTTGATGATAAGACATCAACGGTCGGCTGGTCTGGATGTTCCGAAGACTTTTTTTTAAAATAAGAATTCACTGCACATTGGAGACTTTTCATTAGAGATAAAACATGAATAAAATCATGAAACATGATCTTAACCTGTCAGCAGCCACCTGACAAGCTGAAAGGAAACCCAAATTAAATCTGACACTCTTGCATTCAACCCTCTTGGTCATTGTATTGTTTCTCATCCAAATATTGTGACAGTTTGGTGATAAATAGTCAACAGAAGTTGCTCACTGTGTGTGTTCAGCTCTCGAGCAAACGCCTCATTGTGACTTGTGTGAACAGTCCTGGGATAAAGTCATGTTTGTGGTCCTGTCGGGCTCCCGTAGCTCCCTGTAATAGCTGATAGCCTGCCTCCTGTCAGGCCTGCCACTTAATCCCAACGGTCATTGGAGCTGTGGCTGGCCTCCCAGGCAGAGAGGAGGGATTATTACACCAATAAAAGCGGGCGTTTTAATGGTCTTTCAGATTTCCTCTGATGTGTTCATATGGCTGTGTGCTTTCATAAACCATGGACCTCATCTCCTCCTCTTCCTCCTCCTCCTCCTCATGATGGCCTGCTGACCCCCGCTAACCTTGGCCTGCCATGCGTGTTTAAGTGCTCCCATGTGTTTGTGGCTGTGATTGACTGGGAGTTTGTGTGTGCGTGCTTCATCTCCTGCCTGTCACAATGTGTACATGTGTACGTGCGTGCTCGAATTTGCAGCGCATCATGGTGAGATGGCCTCTGGGGCCGCACAAGTGCTTCACTTGAACGCAAAGCATGTCGTATTTCACAAAGTGGTACATGCCGTGTAGTGATGACTCTCCAGGCTGATAAAAGACAAAGCTTTGAGTAACTGTAAGTCTTCTAGAAGATGCCTGGGCCACCTGCATGACAGACACACACTCCCAGCTCTCCCTTCACACGAGGCAGAACAGGACCTCAGCTCATTACCTATTCCAAGCCCTATCTGCGAGCACCGATGTAAAAGGTAGATAAGGGGGAAGAATGAATATCATTTTCTTTCTTTTTTTCATTTCCCATGTACCTCCTTCCCCTTTTCATCCTGATGTAATTTGAAGCGCTTGAATGATCATAGACCTAGCCATCACCAAATCTGAAAAGACACGTTTAGGTGCCCTAAGGCGGAGAGACAAGAATCTATTTTCACTACACTCAAGGTCTGTGGATCTTGAGATGCATATAGCTTCTCAGTATAAAACAAGGAACACGCATTAATTCAGTGGCAGCGATGCTCGTTTGGCTATGCTGATAAAATACGCAACGTTTGAACCTGTATTTCTTTTTTTAAGTTATTGTTCTAGCTGTTGTGAGACAAATTCATCCCCTGCAGTTGTTTATCTACTTACCAGGTAAAACAAAGTAAGCATCTAATTGTGATTTTAGACTCCAACAGAAGGTTCGCAGCACCTTTCCCTGCTTTTTGAATACATATTTTATAAACACACTCGATCTGTTTGCAGACCCGTCTCGGCTTGGACACGCGGGGGGCAACTTCCGCACTGAGCGGGCAAATGATCAGGCTGTGCTCTTTTACCCTTCATGTGGTCGCACACTGGTGCAGAGGGCTGAGTGATGCGTGGCTCATATTTAATGGCAGCCTTCGGTTCAGCAGGCTAAGTGATGCAGGGCGAGGCGCTGTGACTTTGGGGCGTGCAGAAGTGTTAGAGGACACAGCTCTCAGACCACTCCTTATTATAGACGCTATTGATTTGTTTGATTAGATGAGTGACAGCGAACACAACACCTTCTCCTGCACCATGCACAGTCCCTATTCCCGCTCCACCTTTTTTGAGCAATTAACACCTTTCACTCTTAAGCCCTCTGAAGCTTTTTTTAAATATTAACATGAATCTTTTAGTATTTATACTTGTTTTTAATTAAAAAATCACTTACTTATGGATCCACTTCCTTCCCTCCTCCTCCCGCTGTCCTGCCCTCATTACATTCAGTGCACAGCATGGACACCGATCAATTGCATCCAGGCCCCTTAACAAGCCACACCACTTCCTTACCTTCTCTAATGCAAATCAGGATATTGGCTACAAATCTCCCATCAAGTGAGTGCCTATTTAATGGAGTAGATAGGTGGCTGTGCTGTTGCACAATGCCGAGCATTCACACACTCCTGGTGCAGGTCGAGTTGGCCCTAACGAAGGAGGCTAAAGGGAACAGGGGGAATAATCCGGAGAAAGGACAAGTGGGGGGGGGGGGGGGGGGTGGGCGGAGCAAGGAGTGAGTGATGTAACTGCTCGACAGCTGTCGTAAAAAAAAAACCTAAAAAAAAAACCTGTTGAATCGGTTCATGAATGAGGTCAGATGAGAGAAATAGTAGATGTATACGCATGGTTAAGCCTACAGAGAAAGGTTGCTCGATTGACATGTGGGAAGAAGACAGAAAGAAAATCAACATGCAGGGCTGTAAATCAAAGTGTCGGCTGTTAAACTGCACTATAGACACGGTGTAGTTACTCCTATCTGCATTTGTTTGGTCTGCAGCCATTGTCACAAAAGACAAAGCAATCAATACTGCATATTTTAGCCCATGTTGTGAATGTAAAACATGAGCAGACTTTTGTTCTTTTTTTTTGTATAGAATAATGAGAGAGAGGGAGAGAGGGGGAGTTGACCAGAATGCAGATAAGAAATTCAGCACATGACAGCACTCTGCTCTCTAACTACCTAGCAAGGCCCGGCACAGCATGTGGCACAACTAACCAAACTGGGTGAAATGAGCAAAAAGCAGGCAAAAAACAAGACTGAGGAAGATGGACCAACATATTTATAAAACAAATGATATACAATGATTGATCTTTGCTGGGCTTTCTTTATTATCAGCATTGATAATATAACTGTTCTGCCAGTTGTTTATGTGCACAGTCCTGTTTCTGTGCTTAGATGTGTCTTTGACAAGGTGTTGAGGAGGCCACATGTGGAAAAAGTTTTGGAGAAATGGTTCAGGAGAAGTTATTGTGGCAGTTAAGTGCAGGACAATTTTGCCTGTCAATAGTAAAACAAATATTGCAGCCAGAAAAATAACTCTGAGCTGAGTAAATCCCCGGCTTCTGAAACATCCCTAACTCTCAGCAAAGAACAGCCTCATGGTGTAAACGCACACCCTCACAATCGCTCTCGCACACATGCGCACATGCACACTAAGAAGATTTGACAGTGTGCACTCTCTGTATGCTTTTATGCTTCACTGACACTGATGGAGGGGGGGAAAAGGGCGCATGGTCCGGGATTTGCCCTGTAAAGATGACACATGAGAGTCAGGGACAGGGAGAGATTTTTTTTGGGGGGGGTGGAGGGGGGGGGCTGCTATGATACACACTGTTGACATGCAGCCCAAGTGTCGCAACATCATGTCACACATGTTTCAACACCCGATTTAGAGAGTGGGCAGGAAGTGCAATCTGGGTCAGTTCATTACGAACATCTGGAAGGGGAGCGAAAGCTGCTGCTTTACAGATACGAGGAAAGACGGCTGTTGGACGGAGCCAAGGCGGCAAAGAGAATCCAACAGAGTCTTAATTAAAAGGATGTCCTCCAGAGCCAGATTGGGTTGGCTTGGTGTTGGAGGGGAGATCTATATCCCCTTTTTGAGGTCTAAATGAGGAGGATGAACTTCAGAATCTATGGGAAATATCCCGATCCCATTCCCTAAGGAGTCAATGGTAGAGCCTTCGACTTACACTGGGGCGAAATTACCCTTTGGAGATGCACACTGAGTTTTCTATTATCCTGGCATCTAATCCCTGGCTCTTACCATCTGAGTGCCTAATTGTGGCCTTCATGTAATCCTCCAATCTGGAGTAACGCCAAAGCGACACACCATAGGGCGTATGCTTCCCATAACATGGCAAGAGCAAATCTAGAACCGGTTTACTCTCACGGCGCTCTGTTCCTTTTCACAATCAATCAGTGATGCGGAAATCTACAAAACTGACACGGGGTCAGCGGTAAAGTGCTATTTGTTGTTTCAACTTCTGATGCTTTTCCAGGGTGAAGGCCAGGTTAAAGATATTGCAGGCACACCGCCCATGGTGCTGACTTAAATCTGAACCAGTAGGTAAGATGGGCAGGCTGTCATCATCCATCAGGGATGAACTCACTGACAATGAAAGATCCAATTAAAAATTAGTCCATTTTTAGCAGTGTGCATTTACCATGAGATTTTAAACTTCTCATTAAAACCAAATGAAGCCTTTTTTCTTCAACCAGAAGATAATATTCTTGAGAGGAAAGTAAAAAATTCCATCTGAATCCACAAATTCAGATGGCTGCCAGGCAAAGGAGACAGCTGTTTTTTAGTCCAAGCATCACTGATGGACCTCAGTGCTTTTCCTTGAGGAGACAGCTCAGCCGACATCAGCCCATCTGTACTGCTCTGCCATTAGCAGTTCAAGGATCTCACAGAGCCGGAGGCCCCCGGGATTAGCCTATCAGCCAGACGACTGGATGTAAATGCCACCTGATTGGACAGATGATGATTTAGAGGCAGATAAAAAAAAACAAGATTTCAGCCTGCATCCTGTCTAGGGTGGGATCAATACTTCTCTGGTTACAGGGATTGTCAAATTAAATTTTAGTTGTTAGAAATGATTACTACTAGTCACACAAAATGGTCAGGCTTTGTGATGGGTGGGGGTGAAATTGTGCTTTGTGGGGAGCGGGAGGAGGCCAGGGCACGAGTGATCGACTTGGTCCACGCCAAGGGAATCGATACCGCCGAGGGCAAGAGTTTGATATGTCTCCCTGATAAGTCTCTGTGTCTTTTGGGCCTCGATATAATAGAGCATAGATAGTGTTTCCTGCCAAACACACAGACAGCACACACAAAAATACACACAGAAGTATACAGAAAGGCAGGCAGCCATGCACACATACTCAACCCAAACAGGCAGCCAAGCACAAAAAGCACAGCACACATTCTGGGGGGGACATTTAATCTTCCTCAGATTCAATATGTCTCAAGTTTTCAGACTGGGACCCAGGAATTCCAAGGCGAAAAAAACACCTCTGAAAAAAATGTCTTTGTTGAAAAATGCTTTTTCTGTCCTTTACTATCCATTTTGGAACTTATTTTTCCCAGCAGCTTCTTTTCTTTGGCACAGAAGTCTTTTAATCGGACTGAGATAGGATTTTTCTCTTTGACTTTCCATTAGTAACAAGTCTGTAAATGTGTGAGCACTGGATTTACCTCTTTTCTATTACTCTAGTTTCACTAATTTAAAGACTAATGAGTAATACTTGTGAATATGTTGTGCTGCTAAAGTAATTAGACTCAGGATACAAAAACAACCACTTGTCTGATCTAAATTAGGATTAGAGATTGATACTGTGGATTGGTTTTAAATTGGTAATGATTAGTTCCTGATTGGTCAGAATCTTTATGTTGTTAGGACCCTGCAGCAGTAAGTAGTTCTATCAGTATGTGGATGTCATTAATTCATTAGTTTATTTTAGATTTTTAGTAAGACAGCTGTTAAATAAGGGTACTGGGTGACTATAAAGAGATGAATGTGCTAATGATACAGTGAATACTGTGTGTAATAGTTGTTCAGTGTAATGTGGAAACATTTGGGATCTGATGGTGTTTCATCTAATTCACAGTATTTCACTTTCAGCCCAAAGCGGCCAGTCCACTCCATTTTATACCCAAATTAGTGACCGGTTTAATGCCTGAAATGTAACCATTCTTTCACCCTAACTAAAGGTAAAACTCTATAAAAGGTGTTAAAACTATAGGACATATTAATACTGTCAGCTTGGGCAAAATGCCCGAAATACCAATGAAACAGCTGGCAGAGTGCTATCTTATTTCATGTATTAATACGTTTCTTTTAAAAAAAAGGAGAGGTAAGGATGGACCTGTCCCAGATAGGGGTGGCTGTGGATAAAGGGTAGACACGGTTGTCCCTCAACCAAAAGATCGGGGGTTCAATCCCCAGCTCCTGCGGCCACAGGTCGATGTGTCCTTGGGCCAGACACCCCAAGTGTCTCAAGCAATTGCTTTGTCGCTGGCATATGTATGTGTACGAATGGGATTAGCTGATACTGATAGACACTTTACATAGCATCCTCAGTGTGTGAATGTGGTATGAATGGGTGAATATGACCTGCGCCTTGAGAAGTCAGAACTCTAGAAAAGCGATATACAAGCTGAAGTCCATTTACTGAATGTAGATATCAAATGGTTGTTTACAGCAGCAGAAGTGTTCATTCCAAACAGTATCTGGCCAAATGTGTTGTCATGAAGGAGAAACATGAATACTTGCCAAAGTGGTTCATTGGACATAAAATGATAAAATCCCTTAGAGTGCAAGTCATCAGAAGCAGCAAATAGTGCTGTAACAAAGATCTGCCATCTTGACGCCTTTATACTTGCATATTGCATCAATAACAGAGTTATACTGGTATCCCAGTGAATTCACACTGCAGTACAGTATTGCGGAATGCTGCATGTGAGCACACAACAGGAGCTCTACATACACACACACTCAGGCATGCACACACACCGATCTGCATCGCAGACTCTGACGTTACACAATGCCAGCTCTTCCCCCCATTATGCTTTTGCCACTGCCTCTGGAGCAGGTAGGAAGGACTTCGTCCCAAAAATTGCACTTGTGTTTAACATGGTAGTCCACCTTCACATGGCAGTCTGTAAACGCCAACACTTTTTTTAGGTTTTCCATGAAATTATCAACTATTAAGTATCATTCAGTGTACCTAAAAACAACTGTTATCATAGTTACCAGATACTGGCATTAAGGTGACAATCAATGCAAAAATTAATTACGGTATTTTTTGAGGGGAGAATAACAGTACGCTGCCAAAACAACTTATTGTTTACATTTTCCACAGCAATGATTCACCATGAGTGGTAAATTTGACTTTTATAAGAAAGTTGAGATTCTTTCAAGAAAACACTACTCAAACGTGTACGGTACATAAGATCTACAGTACAGCTTTGTTTACTGGGGATGCCAAAGTTGACCTGTTTTTTTTTTAAAGCCACTGTTTACCTGTGTGCACCTTTATAGTTATTGATCTCAGAATTAGGAGAAGCATTGACTTTACATTTACCTTTTAACGGTAACAGACACATGTGAGGTAAAAATCAGGCTTCAATCAAGTTCTCATTTTCATATCTTCCTGTTCTCACCATTAAATATTTGTAAGGAGGCTAAACTAGTCTGCAAAATAAATTAATTTAACAAAAATCCTCAATGAAGGGAAAATGAATACTGGTCACCTGTAGAGTGCAATCCCATTAAAATTAAGAAGTAGCATTGATTAAAGAGCCGTTAGTATTGGTAACAAAAAGCAGATAAAATCAACAATCAGTTCCACCCTCCAAGAATCAATCATTTTACTCACCCAGTTTTGGCAAAGTTGGTCCAATAGGTCATGACCACAGCACTGAGCATGACGTCATTCTTGGAGAAGTTACAGGGGAAGAGGTCTGTTGGGCCGATCATAGGAATTCCAAACACATAGGGCACCTCATCTCCGTGGGCGGCATCCGACCAGGCTGGCTTCATCAGGCTCTGGCAGTGGTGGTAGAAGGCGTAGAAGTAGGTGGGAGAGCCATAGCGAGCATGGAGATCAGCCGTCACCACAGAAGGTTCCACCCACTGATGGTCAGTGAAAAGAGCCACCAGGGTCTTACGCCTGGTCTCTGGATTGTCTCTGTCTGCCCAGTCTGTGTACATAAACTTAATGGTCTCCCTCAGCGTGTCCTTGCCCTCCGGGTAACCATACAGACTGTCCACAAAGTCCGACACGGAGAAGTCAAAGTCATTACCGGACACGCCGTCCTCTGAATCCACCACATTCTCCACAAAGCGCAGCCCCTCACCCTGATTGACCCCCAGCATGATGTCGTAGTTGAGGAACTCACCCTGCTCCATCAGGATCTCAGGGTCATCGGGGATGACATCACCATCGATAACAGGTCCGAAGGCAACGTGGTACCTCGCTGGTTGTATGTCCTGCTCCACTAGCTCCCTGGAGCTCTTCTTCCTCAGACAGTCCACCATGTCCAAGGTGTCCAGGACGTTACAGCCCACCTTCTCTGCCAGGAGACGCGTGTACTTGACTGGCTGGTAGTTCACCGCCCAGCTGGAGAGGGCTGAGCCGCTTTGAATGATGGCTCTGTGGAAGAGACCTGCACAGGAAAAAGGGACAGGAAGATGTGATTGTGTCACTATAACAGAGGATAATTCAGTTATGTGCTACACTACATGATATTTTTTAATTTAGTTGCTGGCAAGATCAAAAGGGGGCTGTCAGCTACAAAGGCGATAAGAATAACAAAGGCCAGACAGAACAAGTCCTTGTTGCCACACGAGACAATAATGGAATCACGGCTGTGATAATGAATGTGCAGATGGCCCGGTCTCACAGACAGCTCGCAGACAGAGTATGGAATCAGCACTCTGTCTGTCAGCTTGTCTTCTTCCACCCATCTCTATGTGCTCGCTCTGTAATAATCTCTGTATGTTTGTCAGGAGCAGATGCTGCCAATATGGCTCTAGAGGCTACTTGCAAACCATCAAAACTTCAAAACAGACCTACAGCTTACGAGAAGAAATGATTTTACCTGTAGGAAATTTTAGAAATGCAAAGAGACTCTGGTAAGCGTTGTTGAATGTATGAACTGTGTGCATATGCCCTCCACCTGCTAATGCACTTTTCATGGTAGCTTAAATTAGATGAACCTTAAACAGGGCAATTACAGACGCAGATGCTCCTTTTTGCACTCATTACAAACAGACACACTCACACACACATACAGTATGTCTGCCTCATCAGTTACACCTTGCTTGAGTTAATTTTTTTAACTGAGAGATCACTAAATTCTACAGGAGTTTGGGGGTGGATTTGCTATAAATATCTTGACTCCTACTCCGTACATTTGCAGAAGGAATGGAGCTGCACACATCACCTGGCGATACAATGCAACATGATGGAACACAATAAAAGAAGACCCAGCTGAACAGAAAAAAACATGGTCTCCTGCTTGTTATACACAAAAATAGGGACTTGGAGTCAACAGACCATCCATTACGTTCATCTTCAGTTTCGTGTGTGTGTGTGTGTGTGTGTGTGTGTGTGTGTGTGTGTGTGTGTTGGAGGGCTTTAAAGGGGGGTGAAGGGGGTTTAGAAACCCAGGCGAACAAATCTATAGTCTCATGGGGATGCTCTCTCGCAAATTAAATTACATTTTAGTTGCAGAGCAGTATGAAGGAAATCTAAAATGACTTTTCAGCACGAGTAACAGATCCCAAATAACAAACATCATTTCCTCAGAAATAATTGAATTGCGTCCTCTTTGAAAGATTTCTCCTTGTAGACAGCAGAGTGAAGGTGACATGACATCCTCTCTGTCTCGGGTACAGCCTCACATCATCACTGATGCTGAAAAGTCTCTGTCTTGACAGCACCCTTCCTCCCAGCCTGATATGTTTGTGTTTTTAAATTGGAAGTGCTGTTTTACAAATCTCAAGGAAAATCAGACATGGCTCATACTACTGGACCACACAGTGTTATTTCTCATGGCAGTTTTCCTGCAAGAGTCTAGTAATACCACTGAAGTCACAGTGAAAGAAACACTCCCCGAATGGCATGCATTAGAAGAAAAAAGTCATTAAATGATCCCCCATTTAGGCTACAAAGTCTTGCAAAGAAATGTGCATGCACGCACGCAGACTCAGTTTGTGGTATTTCAGTGACAGTGTGGGTGGCTGTGTTGAAGTCTTTGTGTTTATGAGGTAAACAGCAGACTTAAGTGCCAGATATATCACTTTGGTAGTCTTAATCAGTGGCGGCGGGGGGCTTATTTCTTCTTGGCGAAGATGAAGTGTTTATTTACAGAGCTATTTACATTTATTTGTTCGCAAGTAGTAAGTAGAATTAATGTGTCTGGGTGAGTGAACTGTGAAATGTTTCTATGGCGAGAGCGTTGTACTAGTACAAGCCACAGTTTGTGTATTAGAACATTGATTTTAGTTCTGGATGCTGTTGTCGCAGAATCAGATTTTGATACACATTTAAATTGTCGGTTTTGAATTAAACCTCAGAGTCAAAAAAATATTTTTTCCTTTTTTTAAAAAACATTAATCTCATTGTAAGAGGAGACAGTCAACGGTCTGTGGCTTTGCCCAATGTACGTTTATATTTACATAACATTATATATTTTTGACGACATCTCTCTCTCTCTCTCTATACGTGTATATATAGGCCTATATATAAAGAGAAAATATCTAAAATGTCTCTTTCTAAATCATTAGAAATGTTTTAATAATTAAAGCTTTTCTCTCTTGTCCCCTTAACTTCATATCTTTTGTTTTTGTAGGAGATGTGGAGATGTTTTTGTGAGTACTGTTTCATGAGTTTTAGAGATGTTGAATGATGGCTTTCATATATTAGTTGTGTAATATTTCTTTCCATTCACTGTATGTTGAGTTTAACTGTTGGTTTGTGGATGTTGATCACCATGGACAGTGAAGAGAGCTAACACATGCTTGAGCTTGTCAGCCTTTAAGTGAGCAAAATCTTAATAAGTGGGTGTGGTTTCCATTTTTTTTTTTTAAGTCCTGAAAAAGAGCTTAGTGATATTTAAAAGTTGTGATAGTAATATATGTTTTTGTGGAATTGAGTATGTGTGCCAGCCTCTTCCTTGATATCTGTTTCTGCAGCAAGAATCTTAATCTACATGTAGATGAACATCAACTTTCTGTGGCTTTGCCCCGAAGCTGCCCTTGGATCAGTCCTGTGGTTGTGTGTCTCTGCAGGACGGTGGCCCGTGCCGCGTCCCAGTGAGCGGAAGCAGATGTTGAGGTTTTCAACCACTTGAAAGCATTAGAGAGGGGCAGCCACAAGATGAAAGATGGCCGCTCCGAGGCAGCAAGGAGGGGGAGGGGGAGGGGGAGGGGGAGGGGGAGGGGGGGGTTGAGTAGAGGCTTAATCCTGCCATCCCCTCCCTGCTCCCCCTCCCCCTCCCCTCCTCACTCTTTAGTGGTATTGCCTCTCTTCACATCTCAACTCAGATTGCGCTGTGCAAACAGAGCCAGTCATGGTGCAGGGAGTCTGTCATGAATCCCAATGCCGCTGGCCATGCCACTGCCACTTTCTAAAAGTCTTTGATCACAAGTTTGTCAGAAAGAAAAACCGTTTGCCAGCAGTACAGCTCCTATGATTGCCAACACCATTTGACAGACATACGTATATCAAATCCGTTTGCTGTAATTGAGGAGAGTGGTTGAATATGACAGGGCTTGGTCAAACTCTCAATCTGCACCCAAAACTCACAGATGGCCCACTGCTGAGGAGCCAGGGTGACACTTTCAGATTTATCTCCCGCTTTGGTTGATGAAAAGAGGAAGAGTGACCGAGGCTGCACTATTGTTTGTCGAGAAACATATAAATCCAGCGTGCATGAGCTGTCACCTGACCAAAATAAATATGTATTAGAGCTGTGTGTGATGAGCCCCGCTGTGGGAGGAAGCTCACAGGGGAAGGTCAAAGAGAGAGGGGAGGAAGAGCATGGGCTCAATCGCCCACTGAGGGAATCCACTAATTATCCACACTGGGACGTGTGTGTGCATGTGTGTGTGTGTGTGAGCCTGCACGTTGTTTTTTGCTGACTTTGATTGATAAGGCATGGCTATGATGAATAGGCCAACAGACGACAGGCATCATCATGACGGAGGTTAACCATTTGCGACATTGTTTTGTCTTCTGTATCTACTCTGACATCTACGCAGCAAGCGATTCCTCACTCAACATCCCGCCAAATTATACAGAAAGAGCGTGATGCAACACGGCCGAGACGTGTGTCACATTCACATCTCGCATGTGTTCACTTTGTTAAAGCAACAGATAGCCCTGAAATTATCTGCCTGTGTTTGACATGCGAGAACCCGACACCCAAACTGTGAGCAGATCCATCAAGCCGCAGCGTTGCTGGCAGATTGAGGTCACACTGAATTATGACTGGAGCTGCGAGGTAATCACTCATTGGGTGCCTGCTAAAATGCTGTCGCGTCGCTCTGCAGCGCCCGTGTGCTGCGGCTTGCCGACCTCGACCGCTCTGCACCCCTCGCTGCTAGATGGGCGTGCGGTTGGGGTGGAATGAAGATAATTCAGGGCTGATAAAAAAAAAAAGAAGAGAGCTTGACCTTGGGGGTACAATGACCACAGCATAGGTTAGAGAGCCTCAAACCACACACACAGGCTAAAGTTTAAGCTGTGTTTTGACAACAGCAATATGGATGCTTCATCACTGGAGAGAGAGAGAGTAACAACACTGCTGTGCTTTGGCTCGCTGCTGATGTATTACGTAGCATTTTTGGGCATGTGTGAGTGTGAACAAAAACTTTTCCGGAAAAAAACACTGAAGCTAAGCATCAGCGGTGAGTTTTATCAGCCTCATCCAGACATTAATGCTACTTTGAAGAGCATCCTGCAAAACCACAACAACCTCAACAATGTCATCCAAATAAAATAAAAAAGACTTAGCAAGACAACATTAGCGTCTATACGACGTCTATCGAATGACCTTGAAGTATGGATTGGCCAACGCTTATATTATAGGTCAGTGATTCATTTTCTTAACAATCTTCTACATGACTTTAATAGCTAATAGGGGTGAAAATATGTAAAGCAGCTAAATCTGATCAAAATTCCTCTCATATACATAAAAGCCATCGCAAGAGAGGAATAACGTGGCCACAGGGACATGTCTTTCCTTCTCTCACTTTTTTTCCTTTTCCCATAACTCTACTGGATCTTGTTCTTCCTCGCCTTCAATCTTTCCTCCACTCAGTCTTTTTTTCTCTTTATCGCACTCTCCCTGTCTTTTCTTTTCCTGAGGAACCATGCTGAGTCCCTCCCTGCTGATTGTGAGGCATAAGCCTGCGTTCAGCGGAGCCTGAATCCTCTGAGCCACCTCCACCATCTCTTCAGTGTAACCAAATCTCCACAGACCCTGTGGACTGTGCAGAGCCCCCTCTGTTGCAAACATTCCTCTCCTTCTACACTCAAAGTAGGCTACTACTCAGTTGGACACACTCAATAAATGTTGCTTTGCTGTTTTTGCAGCATTACACTTAGGCTGATCTTTTCTTTCTCTCTGTTTTTTTTCTCTACATCCGTTATTAATGCTCATCTTCACTCAGAGATATTTTTTTCCCTACAAAGATAAAGATATAACAAGTGATTTAATCCCGTCTGAATTATTAAAGGCAAGCCAGGGGATTAATTTTTAAGAAATTTGCCTAATTGTACATCTTTGGCCACTTTGTAACACAGGGTTAAAGCTGCAGTCTCCATGGCTACAGCCCACAGTACCACAGGCTGCATACACTTAAACTCAAGTGCCTCTGGTTCTGATCATGCATTAGTCCATGGATAATTTCATATTGGTCTGGCAGCCTTGAAACAACACCTACATTGTGTTCCTGTTCCATATGAACTGTTCCCTTAAACTTCAAACTGACAGAATGAGAAAGAGGGCAAGGCGAGCCATCCTGAGACAGTGGTGTCATCATTGAATACACTCCCATGATCCCTCCCCGGCTACATCAGGATACTGTACGTTCAAGCACAATCTGATCTGAGCAACGCTGTTATTTGTAAAACTAATTTGCTTGAACCTATAAAACGAAACAAGACATGCAACGACCCAAATAGGACTAAGCATGCATGACTTGTTTTTTTCCCCTCTTTTATAGCTTCTTGTTACCTGGCCTCACATGTCTCCTCTAAACCAGATTTAGTGCAGACCCTTTATCGTAACAGATCATCAAACGGAACGGCTGCCAGAGAAAATGCATCCTCCAACTGTTTTGTTTTCTCATGGATCTGAACAAAACAGCCCACTGTTGCTTAATTCCTACACGACTTAAGTCTGTCTTACATCCCAGGAGGTGTTGTAGTAAATTCAAGTGAAGAGAAGTGGGCTTTGAAACACAAGGACAGCGCTGCTAAATGTTTCATCATGTCCATATCGAGTCAGAGTCTGAGGGGGCAGCGTGTTTTCATCTATCAGTGTGAGACATGCTTCATGCCAGCTCTATATATTGTTGTTTGAAGCTGTTGGTCTGCTGCTCCAGTCTCTGTAGAGACTGCCTGCTTGCCTGCAGGCTGCGGCTTAGGCCAGATAAAGAGTTTGATCCACGAGGGTGGATAGAGGCAGGAAGGAGGAAGGGAATGGGAAAGTAGAACAGAACAGAAAAAAAAACACAAAAACACAAAAAAAGATGGAAGGGAAGAGAAGAGGAAGGATGAAGGTTTTTGTGAAGGAGAGTTGAAGAAATGGGAAATAGCTAGAAGAAAAAGAAAGCAGGAGAGGAAGTTAGAGGAGGATAAAAATGACCCCATTGACAGGCTGCACCCAGGATCCAGGATCGATGTGCAGCCGAGCCCTGGCGAGTGTGATATCTCCTACTAATCACGACGTGACATCCACTGGTCAATACCACACACTCCAGGCCTCATCATCGCACGCCAATGGCCTCCCTCCGTCTGCACGCACGGCTCAGCAGGGCCACCGCTCCTCCTTGAACTCATCAATCTGGCGGCTAATCACAGGCACGCACAGCACACCTGAGTCAAACAGTAATTGTAGACTAATTCATTGAATTCATTTCAGCCTAGAAATTGGTGTGACTGGGTGTGTGAGGGGGGTTAGCACATCCGGAGATTTCAGATTAGTACATGTTGCCGTTTGCAGTAAAGCAGATTACTGACATTTAAAAAAAAAAAATTCTGTGTTTGTTTTAGTTTCTCCAAAACAGCTAATTGCTAATGTAGGGTGCTTGATATTTAAAAATCTGTTGTGATCCGGTTAAAATGCCCACAAACATCTGCGCAAGCATAAATGGCCATGTATCATCTCTCTGTAACTCGCTTTCAAAAGCCTTCCAACACTTAAGTGAAGGCCAGGGCAGCTCTTAAACACACAAGTGTGTTTGATGGATCAAATAATGAAAGGCTCTATATGCGCTCCCTTTTCTCTACCTGTTGACTGACAAGGTTGTTCTCTGAAGATTCCATAAAAGACTTGAAATTCATTCAAAGTCATTAGATGAGACATTATAATCAAAATACTAGCAAGATAGAGAAGGTTTAAAAGATAAAGGAAGAAAGGAGATCACAAAAATGTCTGTAATTATTGATCTCATAGCAAGAAAACGTCATTTACAGTTAAATTCATTCATCTGTTTCTCATATTTCTTGGACGTAATCTTTGCATTCTCATGACTACACATGCATGTAAGCATACATACTGAATGGATTTCTTTCCTTCATACCACCGAGCTAAAAGAAAAAGAGAACTTCATGGTGAATTTTTCCATTTGCACTCATGTATGTGTCACTAATGCTGCAGCCTCTGAAGAGCAGAGAACACTGTCTCCGTGTCCTTCTATTGCTAGCTCTCTTTGTGCTGTGGCATTCACAGAGCCCAATCCACAGTGCTGCTGCAATGCCTAGATTGGCCTGATAGCTGTGTATGCACAACAACAACACGCACTGCCAGCGAGCCTTGACTAGGCGTCGAAGCTGAAATGGGAGGAATAATGAGTTATTACAGGGTTATCTGTGTGTATCTCCATGTCATGACTGTGTAAGCGGCTCTGCTAATCTCATTAGATGGGACAAGTTGTTAAAGATGTTTTCTGATTTCCTCTCTCCTCTCCTACTGCGTCCACAAATAGATTTCAGATCAGTGTGCTGAGAGGAAATGATTAGTGCCTTTAGCTCCCTCAGACACTTTGTTTCATGGGAGAATTCTGCAAGTGGCTGCTGTGTAGGAACAGTGAAAACATCTGACTCCTGTTGTTTCTAAATATATACTCATCATGCTTTTCCTCCACATCTGCATTGTATAGCAAAGCTTTGTTCATTTTTATACATGCAGCCAGAAGTGACAGGCAGAGACAAAGAGTGCACTCACATCAATGAGGCAAAGCTCCATAAGTACAAATCAGATCTAAAATATGTCTAGCATGGGCAGGTTAAAGATATAAGTCACATACAAATATGACAATTCAGCCATGAAACGTGGATGGATGGGAAGCCACTATTCTTGGTGACATCTTGCCTGTGACAGCCAGATGGGATGGCTGAAACTCATTTTTTTTGGGCCAGGCAAAGCCGAGGAGAGGGCGCAGTTGTATTTGTGACAAATTGTCGCAAGGAGTGTACACCCCCCCAGGGGGAATCAGAGGGATTCAGAGCAAAGAGGGAGCGAAAGAGTGACAGCAAGGGAGAGAGAGTGAGAGAGAAAAGAGAGAGAGAGAGAGAGAGAGAGACCTCAGTCTAAGTGCCCGAGTCTTGCAGAAACAAATTAGCTGTGAGCTGTGGGGGTACGGGAGGTGAAACTGAGATGGATACACACATACTGGCTAAAAGCAGAAGGTGGGTGGAAGCTTACTGTTTGCATGGCCCCTTTCATAGCCTTCGAGTACAGCGGATCACTAGCTTACAAGCCTTTGAGTCTGCGATTAAATCTGATTGTTGCATACCTACAATAAGAAACAATGTGCAGGGTGTTCAGACACACGCAGAGTCTAAAGATGTTGTCTTAGCTTCACATGTGCATCCTCTAAATATCAAGTGATTCTTCAGGGAAGGCAATCCAATTTTAGCTGCACAGAAAATACCTACAGGCAACTTGTTATATATGTATCCTATACACTTCTCACATAAATGCAACTTGCACACACACTCAAGCTCATTAAGCACCATGCAAAGAGCTCTTAGCAGGCAGCAACCTTTTTTCTCTGACCAAGAACATCAACAGCTCTTTTAATCTAAACCTCCATTAATGAAGCAGAACCAGAGGAGACATTAGAAAAAAAAAAATACTCCCTGGATGCACTTTACTTCCTGCGCCCAAATTATCGAGCTCTTCCTATTAAAAAGAGCCCCCCGTTACCGATGCCTTTCAGGTTCAGTGGTCACACCAACAGCAGAGGCGTCCGAGTTGATTAACTATTGTATCGAGCATGAACGCTGGGCGCGGGGCTCCAGCAGCGTAAACATATTCTTCGAGCTGTGCCTATGTCACTCTGTGTGTTCTTCTCTCTCCCTGCGTCTGACACCACTGTTCGCTGCTCGGCCCATTGTGCCAGCAGCCCCTGCAGCCAGAAGCCGCACAAGCTCGGTCTAATTCAAAGCGGCACACCATGCAAACAGCGGACAAAAATAGGATGGATATGTGTTGCCCTCGCCTTGCCCCTCTTCTTGTGCACACATTAAAGATTGAGAGCCCAAACTCCGGGCCGGGGATGGGACGCCGTATCCGAACGTGATCCCAACACCTGACTGTGGAATTACCTGCTGCTGTGTTTGTGCATTTATTGAGTGTGTGTGTGCGTGTATGTGTCTGTTTGTATGTGTGTCTGAGCAGCCCTGTGTACTGTGTGCTGAGAGATAGCAGCACTGTCACAACAGCACATCCCGGGAGAGCACTATGTCTGCCTTCCCCTGCCTCCTGCTTCAAACTGTAAACTCTCATCGAGTCAATTACTGTCCCAGAGTCTTTAGCCACCACAGCCACTTACTGTAAGTGGACGTTGAGACAATTGGGTTATGACATGTCCTGCTGTACGTCCATTGGCAGCAGCAGCAGCTCTCTGAAAATCTAGCCGAACAAATCAAGTCAACTGGAAATCCCAACAATTAAGAGTTATTTGTGCAGCCTATCCGAACTCACAGTCGGCCACAGAGCATTGATTTGCTGTAAAACTGAATCAATCCATTTGAATGTTTTTATTTTTATTAGGAAACACAGAGTTGCTGAAATGTTGACTTTTGTAAAAGAGATTAAAAATGTGTCCACCAAAGTGTTCATCAGTCTAAGAAATATCATTTCTGCCTACTATGAACAAAAGCGTGCTGACTGCACATTTATCAAACTAGAAAACGTATCTTAGCAAGACAAACACCATCATTTGGATGAAGAGCGCTGCCGACATTTATTCTCATTGTGTCTCCGATGCCGAGGGGAGGCAGGAAGAAAGGGCGGGTTAAGAGAGGATAAGAGAGGAGGGGACAGAAAAGTAAAAGCAAAAAGCTAGACCACTTCAAGATTTCCTCAGTGGGTGCTTTCGTCCCTGGAGAGTATGCAAGGCAGGCAGCAGCTCTCTGCATAGGAAAATGGCACTCGGCATGCTAACTGTGACTTTGCATTCATTGAGAGGAAGACACAGGCATCTCAATGCATTTGGTGACTCATGCAAACCACTTCCAATATGCGCTGTTCTCCAGCTCAATACAAAATCTTTGAAAAGATTTCGGAGTGTGATTGGGTTGCATTACATTTCCTTAACATCATATTTCTAGACAGTTTTGAAATATATCACTGGAACTGCAGACAACTTTTCCTCCTGCTGTCAGACCTATTCAAGATTCAATTTGGTTTCTATTGAATGGAAGACAACGAGAAAACATCAAATGTTTATTGGTCAATAGGCTTCTGCAGTTTTTATACTTTATGACACGTTAAGCCCATGCAATAGGAAAAAAAAAAAAACGACACTCTGTCCGCTTGTCCGCAGCTAAGAAGCTTCAATGGCTTTCGGAACAGTTTGCTCAAAGCATTTTCATTTAACTGTATTTTACACCGCTCTGCCGCCACTCTATAGGGTCATATTGGCTTATGATGCTCTGCAACTGTGAGTAAATATAAGCCAGTGTATTAGATTTGGGGGCCTGAGATGAAATCTAATTTCGGCAAGGCTATGTGAGAGAGATTGCTCGCTGATACACATCCACATATCCAAGGCCACATCTGGCAGGCCCTATCAAATATACATCAACCTCAGGAGATCATGATATGGCTGCACAAAGCATAATTTTACAGTCCACAACCATTTCCTGTTCCTTGTAGCTTTTGATACAAACTCTGACATTTACGTGGAATTTTTTTTTTTCCAAATTTAACAACAAAAAGAAAAACAGGCCGTGACATCTATTTTTGAGGTCCTAGCGTCCTCAAATGTCTTGATTACTGTCTGATCTCATGAGCACGCCATAAAAGAACTAAATATTGTAATGAAGGCAATCAAGCACAGAGATGACTTGGCTGATATTGAGAAGTGACAGTTCATTTGAATCATTGGTGAAGCCAGCTGATAACAGATTGACAGTGTCACAAACCGTAATGGACAAGTAATTAATATCCATTGCACTGACTCCATTTGGATCACTTATGTATCATACTGAGTTTCAGGTGGGAAAAATAACACAGAGCGACAGAAAACATCTCAATGTCTGGCGATGTGTCAACCTCATTTCAGACTGGCCGGCCTAATAACCAAGACTATATACATTCCCCTTTCACAGCCGCACTCCAGCCGGTTTCAATTTTTGGCAGACAGAATGCGGTGTATTTTTACCTCCGGTCCTTTCTGTCAAGCTCTGAAAAGGCCAAATGGGTAGTGCAGGACAGTTTCTTCACCACCTCGATACCCAGAATTGTGTTGGCTGCTTACAGTGGAGTGCTGGTGTAGGGAGTGAAACGCAGAGTGACGTGCCGAGGTCCCGGCACAAGGGCAGAAAGCTGTGAGCTGAGCTACGGTGAGGCGGAGCGCTGCATGCGTCCCCGCCCTGGAAGCCTCATCAACTATTTATTTGTGTTCCCGTGTGTGTGTGTGTGTGTGTGTGTGTGTGTGTGTGTGTGTGTGTGTGTGTGTGTGTGTGTGTGTGTGTGTGTGTGTGTGAATGCTGCTAGCTAGCGTCATTCTGTTTGCTTATGTTGTTGTGTGTGCTTATACACAATAGTGAATTCTGGTGAGCTATGTGCCCGTCTCTCCAAGGCAAGAAAAGCCATTCAATAGTTGCCTTTCTGCCTCAGCGGTCACACTTCAGATTATCAGTCTTTTACATTCAAACCAGGCTGTAGGCTTTAGAGGAGAGAAAATAAAAAAAAGAAGAGAAAAAATATCACAGCCTTGTGTGAGAGAGAGAGAGAGAGAGAGAGAGAGAGAGAGAGAGAGATACAGTGTGTGTGTTAGTGCACAGGTTTCTTTCTCATGTTTTGTGCTCTTTTCCATGGTAACATGCCTTTCACTGCAATCTGTCCGTTTCCATATCTTCCTCTATATTCTCCTCTCTCTGTTGTGTCTGCTGCTGCCAGGGCCAGTAGGCACACAGCTGTAGCCACATGAAATCCCCCCCGAGTTGGGAGAGTATGTGGACTTACATGACCACATAGACTCTGTGTGTGTGTGTCCATGTGTATGTTTGCATGTGTGCACACACAGCTGAGCTGAGCTGAGGTGGGCTGATAATGTATGGTAGGAGAACTGGATAGGGTATTTACACAGGCCAACCTTTAACAACAGTCAATCCCTTAGGCCTAGACGTGCAATACTCCAAGCTCTGAGTGTGTGTGTGTGTGAGTGTGTGTGTGTGTGTGTGTGCACATTGCGAGTATCGATGTGAGCTGCGAAGATGAGTTATGTGCGTGTTTGTGCAGGTGTGTGTGCATGCTATCAGTCCAGCCGCATGCTGGCACACTCCACTCTCTCAATGTCAAGCTAACACATATTCAACAGCCACTAAAGTCACAGCACTTGACACATATCTCGCCCAGCGTCATTCTTTTCCGGCACACATTCAAAGTGGCATCATAAGACTATCGCCATTACTATAGAGTGAGTCATTGTCAGCTTTCATCAGCACATAAAGAAATGACACATAGCACAGGTCTCCTCTATAGCACAAAGTAGAAATGTTCACTCCAGGTCTTTTCATTGATACAGAAAAAAACATCATGATTATAGCTTCCCAGCATGTAAAAAAGATGGCTCTGTATATAAATGAACAACTGAAGGTCAGATATGACCTAATACCTGCGAGAAAACATTACACAATATTCAACATGATGTGATCGTTATAGGGATTTTTTTTCTTTCTGGTCTGCAAGGGATTATCAGTACAGTATGTAGGGAATATGGGGCGAGGTTCAGAAATGGGTCTTGATTTGTTTGAACAATTTATTGCAACAGGCTTCCTTTTCACATCAGTTGTTTTGACATGAGACTTAAAAGGTCTTTATCCATTACTAGTTGTAAAAAAGACTTTAATTTCTTTGACTAACCTGTTTGTATACTGTTGGTTTGATATTGTCAGACTGTCATTAATACAAGATGATGTGTTTTTTAATCATTAGTGTTATTTTAATATTTGGTACGAGGGATTTTACATTTAAACTCTGTGTTGATATCCTCACTGACTGTGTCTTCATCGTCTTGTAATTGTTGTCGAAAAGACAGAGGGAGAATTAGGGATCTAATTATTTAGAAGCTTTCAGAGTGTGGATAAGGTTTAAAACACAAATTAACTGTCATGTGCACAGATAAAAAGGAAAAACTGAATTTAGGATACCATTACTCCTTAAGTATCGCAGTTCATTTTGACTTTGCAGAGAGACATACATCCCAACATTTTTAGTTTTAAATTAAACCATCAGGCTTTTTCTGGGGCTTTTCATGGGCTAGATCTATGGGAGGACGAGGAGGAGGCTTTGAAGAAAATTGTATTTTTTAACAATTGTCAAAAGGTCTAACTCCAAGAAAAACTGAGCCAATGACTGAAAGGTTTGGTTAAAGTTCGTATGTGGGCCTTCAGTCAGAATGGGTTTGTCCAGCTGTATACAGTATACAGACATCAAGTCAACTAGATACAAATGCAATCACTCTTCAATTTAATTGAATTTTTGTTTTTACAAAACGGCCACAAAAACATTTTTTTAAATGTCAATAAAAATCAACTTTCACCGTTTATAATATTCATTCCAGGCAGGAATGTGTGTTTTTTTGACAAATCCTGTTAAATACCCGTCAGATCAAAGCAGTCCATCACATTGATGCAGAAATGTATCACAAATTCAGTTAAGCAGACAACATTTCCTGCTTATTGTTTTGTCAAAGATGATGAAATATATGGGCCGACATGAGATGCACAAAATGTTTATCATTGCCAAGGAAACACCGGATGTTACGTCAATAACAGCTCCCGCATAAGGAAGCGGGAGCTGAAAGCTGCCGCACTGTTGCTGTATGTCCTGCTGTGATCCCATGATTCACTACGAGCCTTGACGTCATCTTTTGTTTTTGTTTTGATTGAGAGTCCCCTAATGATTTTAAATACTGTGCTTTTAAGGTATCTCATTCATTCCTGTCATTTCTATGTTTTTTACTGGCTACATTCACAGGTACAATGATCACCAGGAAGTCTTTGCATGACCCCCTTAGGCAATTACCAAACCTCCTAAGAGGCTAAATATCTACACTCCAACTTCCAGTGGCTTTCAGTGCTGGTGTTTATGAATCGGACTTCTTCCATGAGGCTAATTTGCAGAGGAAGTGGCCCATTGTGTGCAAATGTATGCATATATCTTAACCTTAAATACCTGCAAATGTTACAGAAGTACCAATAAGCGCTTGAACTTCATGTTGCATTACTGATGTTTTCTATTGGTTAAAACAGCAACAGCTTTTGCAATGACATTGATTGACATACTGTATACAGATTGTTTCAAACATGGTGTGTTGTTTTGGTTGGTTAAAACCGGGACGGGGACTGTTCAAAACGGGGACATAAAAATGTTTTAAAGACAATTGTGGGGACTCTAGAAAAGGAGCTGGAAAACAGTATGAATGGTCACCGTATTCTTTAACCAACTTCCGTGTCTTTTCGTCTTTCATTGTGCAGGTTAAACAGACGCCAAATATGTGCAATCCTTTCGAGAATTTCCCCCGTTTGAACACAATTCCCGAGCACATTTAAACACGACAGCTGAGTGTTTAGTTGCTGTCATTTACTGTAAACAGCTTGAAGCATCTCATTTCTCCCAAAAATTGACTCCCCCAATGCCGCTGTGCTCTTTGTTTGCCGTCTTTTATTTTGTTTTTGCATGGGGTGTGTTAGAAGCTAGCTGTGTTCATTCAATGAAGCTCTTCCATGGTATCATGTTTTCCTGTTTGAATTTTAATCAAACAGGGGCCACCCTTTTCCAGCCAGGGATGTGTTTTGGCTGTGACGGGGGTGCAGTGTTTCTGGCTCTGATCTGAAGCTGTTCCCATGAACACCATCAGATATTCACAGTGCCATCTCTGATGTCGCAGCTTTCCCTCCTACTCCGCCAGCTTCATCAGGTTTGACACAGAGAGAAATAGACTTGTGCTTTTGGGTTCCTGACAAATTACAGCAGCACAATCTACAGTGTTTGAATAATTTAACACCATGCCGCTTGGGGGAAATTTTCACAAAGAAAAAAGGGAAAAAAAAAAACAAAACACCTACACAGCAAGCTAACCTCTTCGTTCTACAGGGCTCCAAGCAGAAGGCATCATCCATCTCTCCTCTGGGATTTTCAAATCTTGTATCTTTCAGTATCTCTAGAAGTGAGCAGCATGTTTTGGTATCACAGAGTCTGTGAGACATCTCAGAGGAGAACTCAGATACCCATACACCCCCTGTCTTTCCCCGAAGAGTCAGGTTGAGGGGTCAAAATGGGCTGTATAGGTAGTTGGTCCACAGAGTGAGGGTTTACTCCATACAGCTCTTTAATAGAGACCAGAGGGAAAGGAGGAGTACGAAGGCTGGTTGGTTTGTAGCACAGCGGCGCTGTTTCCCATCGAGTCTCCCTCCCCTCTCCTAATGAGCATTCTATTAGCAGCTAGGGGATGGATTTAGGCAGTTAGACATACGGAGAAGGCTGGCTAACAATGCAAGTGGTTAACTAAACAGCTGTTCTCTCTCTGCTGCCACCTCCCATCCCCGGCTAATGAAGCCCTCACCGATGAGCGGGAGTCCCGGGACATGCCTGAGAACAGCCACAGACAGCCAGGCAGGGAATCTCAGCAACTCACAAGCCTCATAAAGAAATATCAGTGTGGAGGATAGCTTCACCGATAGGACAACCAAGGCTCCAATTAGATAGTGGCTCTAAGGGGAACCCTAAGAATAGCGCGTTGGGTGAGAGCAGACGTCTTCATGAGCGCTCTGTGTGGCTCTGTTTTTGGAAAGTAAACACTCCTTTACATTGTTTTTCCTGAGTTGAAAGCAGCAGAAGTCCTGATGCTTTTCATAATGGATTATAAACAGATCAGTGTGAGGGTTTTTGGGAAAATGTTGCGCTGCTACATTTCATTATCCTTTACAGCGTGAGTGGTGTTCACAGTGGTGGGCATCGATCAAGATTAGTGGCGTGCCATATGGGTTTGTCAACATCTGAAATACGGCTAAGGATGCATGCTCTCTAAACAGCCTTTGCTGAAACGAGGAGAAATGTCTCAGACGCGGAGCCTATTTTTCATTTTTATAAAAACATGACACAGCATTATGTTTGGCAGACAAAAAGCCGCATTTGTTTTAGTTAAATGTTGAGTCTCTCTCAGGCTTGATTGTCTGTCGAGGGCCCGGGTCACCTTTGAATGAAACATTGGTTTGGATTTACTTTCTTTTTGTCTTTGCTGAAGAGTCACTTTAGCTGTCAGGACTTTAAATGAAGGGCTGTTCTGAACGGTGGACATCATCAGATCAGGCAGGAGATTCTTCAAGTCTACCCTTACATGTCAGCAATCAACCAGGTGTGCTTCTGTGTGAAATAGGCAGAGTTTCAAGTACTCTACAATATATTTTCTGTTCTTTCTTCACAAAGCTACGTTTGCCACTGTGTTGAATACTAAACTGCTCATCATGAAGAGCTTTGAGGAAATACTTTGCTTTTAGTGTTTGCTTTAATCTGCATTTGTTAGCTCTTGGATCTTGTAGGAGTCGCACAGGGAGTTTTATTTCTCTCCTACAATCCTGTTCTCTCTTTTTCATCCAACAGATCGGGGCCACACTGGTTTCTGATCCACTTCATTGCTGTGCTTTGTCAGCAAACGCTTCTTCAGCGCTTCCTGCAGCTGCTTCACCATAAAAGCCTTTAGGGTGTGAGATCAATGTTATAGGCAAAACTATGGACCTGTTCCAAAGGCCATATTTCCTATACTTTTTAGTATGCCAGATAAAGATTAGTGATACCCAAGACATTTAAATTGATTTAATTTAAATTGATAGACAAGCGGTTAGGCCGTGCAGCCATTGGTGTGAATCTGACCATGGCCCCATGTCATCCCCCACTCTCTCCTCCCAACATTTTCTGTTTCTTCTTCAGATGTCCTATCTAAAAAAGGATAAAATGTCCTCAAAGATAACTTAAAAAAATGATTATTCAGCAAATACACCTGGATGTCCCAGTGCTCCTAAGCACATTAGCGCTGTTCAATGGAGCATGTTATTCCAATAATCTGAACCACAGTCCCCTGCACAACGGAAGATACGTCACAGTGACTGAGCTTCAGGGAGAACGCACAGATAGTTGATTGTGATGTTAAGTGTGTTTTAAATTTCAATACAGTATGTACGATTGTACACACACTGAATGCAAAGAACAAAAATTTTTAAGGAACCTACCAGTCAACCAGTCATACTCGGCAGAACATGCCCACATAAGTGGAAAAATCCGCAACAAAACATGCAGCCAGGTGCTGAAACACCTGTGACGAGCTAAAAACTTAATGCCTGTAACTAGTGGAAAATTTGATTGTAGTCTGTCTGTGGTTTGACAGATCAACACTCATGGTTCAACACACGTGAACTGCACGATTTCTTTCAAAATTTAATTAAAGTCGTGCAACACAGTTTTTCACTTTTTTTCCCCGTCACAAAACAGGTGTGTTGAAGATAGCCACACGTCAGAACAGACAGCTGTGAACAGACACGTGTTCCCTGTTCAATGTGCAGCAATAAATAAAACTGAGGACAGAATACACTGAGATCTGCTGAGAAAGCTAGTTTTAGAAAAGTTTCTATAAATATCCTCACTTTCCTTTTATTGCTGATTTAATGAATTAACCGATCCTTGACTAAAAAAAAAGAAAGACACAATCTGAACCATGAGCTTTTTGAACCATTGCTCGCCTATCTGTAACAAGCTCAGAAATAAAGATTTAATCTATGTACCTACTAAAGTATGTTCACAATCGCTAAAGTTTGAAAAAAGTGTCTGTTTTCATGTGCTGCCGCTCCATGCACCGGCTCGCTTCTGACTCTCTCTCTCTAAGGCTCTGAAGTGCCCACGTTCAGAGTTCCCACGTGTGCCAAGTCTGATCTGATTGGTCGGTTGGTAAGCTGCTGCATAGCCTAACTACATCCTCTGTAGTTTGTCTGGCCAGAATGAGTCCTCGGTAATATCAACTTTTTGGCTTAATGGTTTTTCTGTTCAGTGCTAATAAACATGTAGTCCTGAATTCTTAACTCTCTTAGTAGTACACAACACAACAGATTCAAGCATTTTTCTGTCGTTTGCTGGCAGAAGTGATGAGGAGGCTTCTCAAGGTTATACAATGAAGAGCTATGAATTGTATCGTATTTTTGCTCTTTGACAGTATGCATGCCATTCTGTATAATTTTGTATTTTACTGAATTGTTAAAAGCTTAAACTAATAAAGGTTTGAACCATCACAACCTGTGGTGATACTGAAGATTTCTACGTGATTATTGCATTTTTTGTCTGTAGGACAGTGAAGCAATCTCAGCCAAAGCATTCAGTCCTGTCTATAATTGAAATGGAACAGTTCCTCTAAAGGAAATACTTAAGCTAAAAAAAATAAATCCTACAATAACATTCACTGTTTTCCCCATAAATAGTACAAAAAATTACATAAATCTCTCCAGGAACTTCACAGAAAATTATGGACACACAATATGAAACATTTCTATTTTATCTCGCAACATGAAAGTCTGAATGCTTTTTCAAAGCACTCTTCATGCTTGAAAAAAACCCAACTCAATTCTGGGGGAGTGATGCTGATTATTTTCTTTCATTGAAATAAGCCTGTAAATAGCAAAAACACACACTTTGTTGACAGTAAAATTTACTCCCACAAGCTCACAAAACCCCTCAAAATAACCAAAAAATATACAAGGACATAACCTTGGTGTTCTCTAGGGCTGCTACGGCTGAGAAATCAGAGACTTTCAAATCCTACACGAGGGCTTCCAGGTAACCTTGGAAGGCTTGTTAAGCAGCTGCATCAAGTGTTGACTTGTAGCTCCAAGGTTAGCCACACAGTACTGGTCTTGTAATATTTGTTAAACATGAAAGAGTTAGGTCTTTTTGGGACTTTACTTGAGCAGATAATTCAAAGATCTCTATCTGACAAGAAAAAAAACAGTATACAGATCTCCAACACTTCCCCCGGAGCTGCACCGACTCATTCATTTTCCTGTTTATAATCCCACTCTCTATGTCACACAGCTCCTCACCCCTCCTCTGATTTAACTAGTGCGGAAAAGGTGTGAATGATCCGCTGTCACGTATGGCTGGATAATATTTTCTACAAGCTGGTTTGTTAAATGCATGCAGCAGCCTTGCATCCGGATTAATTTAATTTCTAAAATGCAGACGCTATGTCAAAATAAAGTTCAAGTCTCAAAATGCATTTCTGTCTGCTGTCTCTTTGGGCCACAGCAACAGGCATCCTTTCTCATCCTTCACCTTCTTGTCTGTCAAAGACAAAGAAACTGTTTTCTTATAATAAGATAGCACCATGCTAGTATTCTTCTCTGATAGTTGCATTCGATTTGGTAGGTCTCTCTCTTTTACCACTGAAAGGTATCTATAGCTTATGTGACCTCTTTAAGCTAAAAATCTATTGCAGCCTAGAGGGCCTGAAAGCTAAAGATTTAGTCTTTTTGTCAGGTTGCACAATGTCGGCCCTTCATAGTAGAGCTTTCTGCTTGTCAGCATGTTAGCTAAAGTTACTCTCATCTGGGATTTCTTTGTGCTCAGACTATGCAAATTTCCCAGCTAAGGCTAATACATTTGTACTGCCCAGAGGAGAATGTCTTGGTAGGCTACAGCTTGTGACTTCACGTGCAAATATTCACACCAAAAAAAAAAAAGGACATTTGCAGCACAAAATGTAAATGAAAAGGATCCAGTTGGCGAACTATCTTTATAACACAGTGATATAGGCTCCCACCAAGAAGATACTGCCGCCTGCTTCGTCCCACTACAGCAAAGTAATTGGACTGATGTGTTTCCTACGCGACTCTTGTTATCACACATTGAAAAAACAATTTTCCTTCCGAATCATTCTGTCTGTAAGCACAGACTGTGGCGTGCGGGCTCTGTGTAAACACAGTGATATATTCCTGGATGCCTATAATCATGCAGTAAACAAGTATTTTGCCTTTCTGTTATGCCAGAATTAAATAAGGACATAGTCATACATTTCCCATTTCAAAATAATTTAAAAGTTTCAAAAACATCACCTGAAACAGTTTAAAAACACCTGCTAATTGTTCCTACCCGCTGCAGACGATGTATCTAAATCACATGTTATGCAAAGCGGTGAAATTGATGAGGAATCTGAGAGTTCACTCAAGCATGGCACGGCAGCTCCACAGTATTCTTCTGTTTTTCATGCAGAGGCACTGCATGCTTTTGCTCTCTGCAGCGAGCAAGAGAAACAGATGTATGGACACTGAAGGAATGACCCAGTCAGCCGCAGAGGTGAGCTGTCAGCAACAACAAGCAAACACAGAGCATTCTTGGTCATCACCATAGGGCAAAGTTCAGCTAATTACACCTTGGTTGTTCATCTGGTAGACAAACGCAGAAAACAACAGACTATTTAACAACACATAGCCAGCTCGTTGCCTAGCAAGGAATGCCTAATGAATAAACCTTTGGAGAACGGTGGGTAAAAAAAGTAACAAATAAGAATGTGCAGTGAAGAAGACAAAAAGAGCGAACAGACAGTACAAACGGAACACAAAAAAGATGGCTGGACATAATGAAAAGTGAAAATAGCGTAAGGGAAACCGGAGTGGTGGCAGAAATTGAGCCAATATATGTTGAACAACAGGGAATAAAGGGAGGGCTGAGGTAGAGAGAGCGAGGGAGGGAGATAGAGAAGGTGTGAGAGGAGGAGGAGGAGGTGGTGGTAGAGGAAGAGGAGGGAGGTCAGTAGAGATGTGGAGATGGGCGGAGGAGGAGGAGGAGGAGGAGGGGAGATGAGCCCCCAGTGCTCAGCTGTCAGTGCTTCCTCTGCAGGTGGGGCAGGAAGAGTGCCAAGTCTCCCTCTCTCTCCCACTCACACAGACACCCATGCATCACTCTATAATGGATGCTTTACACTGGTGCCAGGGAGAGAAAGAGTGAGGCAGAGCGGGCGGGCGAGGGAGACATGGTGAGAAGACGAAAAGAGAGACATGGGGGAGGGTGGGAAAAAAAAAAAAAGAAACTGCTATGGTACAGGGAAAAGAAAAGCCTCTGAGATTAAGGCGGTGGAGACGACAGACAAACAGACAGAAACCTCTATCAAGTCATTAGTCCAATCAAGGGAGGAAACAGACGAGACAGTCTGGGAGCAATATGATGCAGCTATTGGTTTAATTGATCTAAAGCCTAACAGGATCAAAGAGCTCCAGGGCACAGCCGGGAGCTGCAGCAGGCCAGCATTCCCCCTCCACTACAATCATCACTGCTGCTGTCACTGTCCATTAGGAGGTGTATGAATGTGCCCTTGACAATGATTTATTAGGAATGATTCATAGATGGCATCTACCTGAACTAATGACTCGCCAGCGTCTTCACTGGGGATTGCAGGTCGTCAACAGATGACATATTCTGTAGTCGCCTCGTTCATCAGCCGCGATTAGATTCCAAAAGCAATCCCAGCAATACATCAGCAGATGGGTCCTGTTGTATTGTCTTGGTGAATTTCGCTGAGACAGACCATGGGTGCCACATGTCGCTCAAGCTGCCGGAGCGTTGTGAATTTGAGGCTACAGGTATATGCAGCGCTTTGAGCTATTACCTTGGTTGACGGAGGCATGGATTTACTAAAGTACTCAATTATCCTCTGCCTCTTTCTCTGACCCGCTGCTCGGCTCTTTAACACCTATAACTCCGTGCTTTATAGGCTCAACTACCTGCTGCAAGCGGAGATAGACTGATGGCCGGACTACCTGAATGAACTGCCTTCACCATTTTGGGCCCATTTGTCAATTCTTCATTCCCCCTCTCTCTGCTGGTGAGGGATAGGTGAAGCTGCCTCACTCTGATGGACAACCCTACTGGATATTATTTTCTGGGGTGTTACTGCAAACAGGCCATCTGACCTCAGTGAAGTCATTTTTAGCCTAATAACACCCCTCACACCGCACATTACTCAGCAGGGCTTCCTCTTTCCTCCTGCTCAATACGACTTTGGCTTCATTTTCTCTTTGCAATGTGAGTAGTGAAGAGAAAGAGAAACCCATTTCCTGCCTGAATTAGGCCATTTCCAATTTCTTTCAAGTTCAAAGGAGAGTAATACCCTTTAGTTGTTGAATAATTCTCCCTTTTATTCTGTAAAAATAAAGCAATTCTGCTCTGGTATACGAAGTCAAAGACGTCCTCGCTCTAAGAGTGACTGAAAAATGCCACATAGGTGGCTTGTTAAAAACAGTTTGCTTTACTGCACACAATGACGGCCACACTTTATGGCAGACAACAAAGCCTAGTCGTCAGCGTAAATAAATACAAGCATTCTTACTCCGCAGAGATGGCATCCCCCTGGTTTAATTATTGCTCCTGTCAATCGAGGTGGAAGAATACGGCACCTGACAAGGCGCGTCCTCATTCTCTCATCTCGCGTAGGCCTTTTTCGCACCCGGAGATGCACAGACACCCTTCAGCAAACAGCCGAATCAAACCTGGAGATAGAAGCATTCTGTTGCCCCAAACACTCAGGTAACTTTACAGTGTCGACTCGCTGAATGCATTCGACACCTCAGAAATGGGGTCTATTCAACTTCAACAATTGTGCCTGGTTTTTCTCAAGTGCGAGGCATTTGCACAACAATAGCAGCTGCATCACGTATGAATAACATCCCAGGGATGTGGTTATGCAGCTATCTTTCCCAATAATTCAAATCACATTCCAGCTCCTGCAAGGTGCCTGTACTTGATGCTTAAACTCTACAGGCTGCTGCAGGATACCTGAGCCCACAGAAATGAAATCGACACTAAGCATGGATGGATTGCCCCCTGGATCTGTGTATCAGCTCAGGGCAGTATGGAGTTGGGGTGTGCAGGCCTGTAGGACATTCCGCAAGGAGAACCTCCCATGGGCCTCGTTTCAGAGAGGAAACCCACATGGTTATTTCCAAAGGTCAGAGCCAGATGTAACATTACAGTTAAAGCAGTGATGGAGTGTAACACTCACACACTCTTCATCTACACGGCCTGTTGGCCTCCTTCACCACTCTGTGAGATAGGGTAATTTGGAGCAGCCTTTATATTAGCCTTAGATTACCTGTCGATATCCCGAGTTAGAGCAATGAATGAGTGTAGAAGTTCCAAAAGCTCAGCAAATCCTCAGAAATTTCCTGCAACCGCACTACAGTTGTGTTTGTGTTGTTCCCTCTGGGGACCACAATCCTGCACATACATACACGATAGTCAGAGCAGAGGTTAGGTGTTCATGTCAACACAGGCTTTCAGTCCCAGGGCTGCACCACTGCCACGGAAAGATTGACAGAGGCAAATTGATTTTGATGTCAGTCTCATTTCCTTCCCCTATCAGAGCACAAGTAAAACACATGAAAGAGAGCAGCAAAGCAGTCATTTGCACTGATCTGTGCAGTGAAATCACAAGATGTTCCAGACAAGACCTTAGAAGGAGGTCCTCTTACCTGCCATGTTGTCTGAGTCACTCAGAATGTAAGCACATCTACATCCAGTTATTGGAAATGATTCAAATATTATTCCTCCATGATAGATGTATGTAGTGTATAAATTAAGTCTGACACGTAGAGGTCTGCAATCAGCAGTTTCTTAAAATGTTGAACAATTAAAGAAATTAAGGTACATAGAAGCACGCTATTTACCATAGCCAAATTGTTAAAGGTCCCATATTATGCTTTTTCTAGTTTTATATGCCCTTTAGTGTGTTTTTCAAGTGTCCTGTGCATGTTAAGGCACATCTATGTGCAAAAATTCAAAGTCCTACATTCTCCTGTTAGCTGTAGCATTAGCTGCATGTAACACTCAGTTCTAGCCCCCCTCGATAAAGATTTGTGAGTCCGACGTCATTGTCAGTGTGAGATCCCTGATCTAAGCCCATTGGCTCGTTGTGGCAAGCCCTGCAGCTCATGTTGAAATTTCCGAGACGCGTGCTGAGCAACTGACCAATAACGACAGAGCGGATCGGCAGACCAATCAGAGCAGACTTGGCCCACGTGGGGTCTAACAGTGTGGGCTCAACAGAGTGTAGCTGACGGACTCAGAGCGTAGAGGGAGTAAGGAGGAGCAGTACATGAAAACAGACACTTTTTTTTTAACTTTAGCTATTGTGAACGTACAAAAGTAGGTACATAGATTAAATATACGAACCCCAAAAAGGGCATAATATGGGCTCTTTAATGTTACCCCCCTAATGACAGCCCTAAATCTAAAGCCCATATATTTGCTACGTAGAGTAAAGTGTTTGTTTACACTATAAGCAGGAGTTAAAGAGATAACAAAACTGTGATGATTGTCGCTTGGTGAGACACTGTCCACTGAACTACTACAAAAAGCACTTTTTGGTGCCAACTCAGTGATAAATGTTGATACAATTGAATATATAAATGAGTTTATCAAACCAAGCTAGATAGTAATCTTTCTTTATTGAAGTATTTGTCAAGATAAGCACAAGATCAAATGTAACACTGGAATTTCATCTTCAGGAAGTTGGTTTAATAGTTTTAAATCTTATTCTCTAATAAGTGATACTACCAAGTTCTCTCTTACAAAGTACAAATATAGTTATTTTAATTTAAATTATTAAAGCTTGCTCTGGCGTCCATTTTGCTCTCAGTTGTTTGACTGAGAGCAAAGACTTAACTAAACTTGACCATAAAGGACAGTTTTTGTCTCTTTAAAATCCTTACATCTCAAAGAGAGTGTTTCATTTCTCACCAAATCGGACAAATAAAAGTGTACAGTAACAGATTAATTTTTAGGACTTCCAAGTCTGAATACATCAAGAATTATTTTCTGTAAACCCACAAAGGGTAGTTCATGAAGAGCAGCCATTAATACAGTTAATATTTCAGGTTTGATTTGAGAAATATGCCCTTCCACACAATTTCATTTTTGATCATTTTGATCCCTGATTTCAATGCATTTCTTCACTTAATCACTTTCTATGCTATCCTTCACGCTGAATCGATTGAAAAACTTGTTACCCTTCTGAAAATCAAGTACTGCCCTCTTTATACTTATGGTTCAAGGGGTTTCAGTGTTTGCTGGGTGGTGTCTTGCATTAAAAAGCCTTGGTACTCATTGCGCTGCTGTAATAAAACCTGGGCGTTTAACATGCACATTTATGGTGCTCAATAACCCAGAAGTCTTAATAAAAATGAAAGCTGACATTGGCATGAAGGATCCTCCACACTAGCTGTCTTTAATGTCCAAGACGTTCCATTAAAAGGGGAGCACTTCCTCAGAAGCGGAGCTTTTATCCTGATTGCTTACAGGAAGGGAGGAAAAAAAAGAGAAACCCAACGACCTTCAGGGGGTCTACAACTAGCCGCTCCTCTCATGTGTTGCCCAATGAATGGCCATGCCTGGGTGCACATGTGTGAACAGCTGGGTAACGTACATTGACAGGGACAGATGTGAATAGGTAAGCAGCAGGATTTCTGCAGGATCTGTTGAGAGAAAGAGACATATTGACTCTCCTATATTCACTGAGAGATATATGTTCAAATACGTTTGTCTGAGGCGCAGGCTACTTGGTATTCTGCTCATGTACAGAGCAGCCTTCTCACTTTTTTTTTTCATCTTAATGATTATTAGCAGATAGGGAAAAAGCCAAATCTGCATGTTCAATTAGTGCCTTTGAGATGCCAGATAGATAATACATGGGACTGGCTAATGTCCTTGCTTCTGAACTTCTTCAGCTGCTTTCTGTTTGAAGCCGGAGAAAAAGAAGATGGGGACAGAGAGATTTCCCTCAGTGGGAACACAACTGTTGAGCTACATTTAATAAGCCGGTCAAAAACACTCTCCTGCCGAGAGAGAGACGGTGCTTTTAATGACCATTCTGCTTCCAAAGTCTCAGATGTGCGCCTAGATTGCTTGCCACATAGCAGACACAGGCAGCCATCTTATTAATAGCAACTCACCACACATGCTGCAGGACTTGGGAGCAAAAAATCCAGAGAGAGACACACACTGGCACATGGAGAGAAAGCGTGTGTCCCCTCGCATGCTTTTACTGTGTGTGAAGGCAGGGAGACAGATGGGTGCAGTGAGGAGGAGATTAGATGGAGGAGGCAGGGCAGGGACTGGGGTCTAAAAAATCCAGACCTCACGAGAGGATGTCCAGGCTAGAAGTGGAGGGGGGTGGGGGGGGGAGGTTGGTGATGGATGTACCCTGTGACTGTAGCCCCCTCGGAACGCCCACACAGAGATGATACCAAGGCCAGGCCGGAGGAGCAGGCAATCAGAGAGAGAGGCCGGAGGGCTGGGATGATATAGGAGGATCCAGCTTATTAAATAGGATTCAGGAGTAGCATGGAGCATCTGAAGTAAGTTGTCACTCTGCCACCAACAGACATAAAAGGAGAGTCTCTGTTAGATAGAAGGTGTATGCACTGTAGGCAGTGATGACAGACTGTGTACAGTGATAGTGGGAATACGGTCATTAAACACACCGGCACACAGGGGAGCTTCCCAACAGCGTGTCATCCCTGATTTACTTTTTCTTTTTCTTTTTTTTACCTGCATGGGCCTAGTTATCCTGTATTGGTGATGGAGGATGTTTGTGTGCGAGTGTGGGCACGTGTGTGAAGGTAGACACATGAGTCACACCCTAGCTTATTCAACTCCAGGATTAAACCCGTCACATTCATTGTGGCAAGACAGTCTCTATTTCTGGAGGTGGAGTTTGATTACTATTTGAAGGTTGATGAAAAAAATCCAGAGGCGTAGGAGGAGGCGTAAGCAACCCTTGAGATCTGATTGGACAACCCTGCAGCCAACCCCAAAATCCTACGCTATCATTGGCTCTTTGCCTTGTCAGAGGCAGGACTTATGTTCAAATAACTAGATGTGTTTTGGCCAGGCTGCTATAGCTTTCTATGCATTTTGATGTAGCACATTTCCTTTAGTTAGCACTTAGCACAACTGTGACATTGGACATACATCTCCTTCTTAAGTCCTTTTGCGAATCAAGCATAGAAGATTTCTATGATGTCGCTCTATTGTGTCATTATTTTAAGTAAAAAAGATAAAAATTGGAATATAACATCTGTATGATACCTGGATGTTAGATGTCTAGACATGTCGTTGCCACCATGATGCTTTTCGCTTCCCAAACTTAGTTTTCTATTCAAATACAATGTAAGAAACTAAATATGAGGTACATTTCCTGTGCCACAATTCAGCTAGCATTGATTGCACACATCTATCACTCAAGGCCACCTGAATCCAGGTGTGTTCGCGCAACACTGTATAATTTATTTGATCATAGAAATGTTTTACTTCACTTTTTACTGCTATGCGGATCCACACTCTTTTGATTCCTCTCTTGTTTACTGTGTTGTCTTGGTAACAAGGACAACCTACCCATTTTCACTTCCACAGTTAAGACTATGGGAGAGGAGGAGGAGGCGAAGAGGAGGGGAGGGCTGTGAAAGCAGGTGCAAAAAGACATTTCTGCACTTAGATTTCCTTTCACATCCTGTAGCCCACTCCAGTCCTAAACTTTATATAATTACAACAATCTGTGCTCTGAGAGAGACTGTGTGAAATCTGATTGCCATTGGTAACATTCACAGCAGGATTCCTGGCATGATAGAAGGCTTCCTGTTTCAATTTCCTAGGATCCCTCAAGTTTTACTGGCTCTTTTTTCTTTTACATCCCATCAGTGGGGAATACATTTCCATTCAGGGGAAAAAACAGACCCGGTAATATCCAATTTACTAGGAGGCAGAGGAGATGGTTTCACTGGCGGTATAATAACATGCTACATGGAGCGTAGCATTATGGAGTATGAATGAAAAAGGCATTTATGGTAAAAATTCAATCCGAACGCAGTCATCATTCATCAGAGGAAATCCAGGCAATTAGTAACACTTAAATGCAAATTGGAGAACGCAAAACACATCACAAATCCCGGGCAACTGTAATGGGGGACTAGAGAAGAGCACCTAAAATGACCTCTTTGAAATGCACTCTGGAGATTTCATTCTGCCTAGTGACAAGAGGAATTGTGTGTGTGTGTGTGTGTGTGTGTGTGTGTGTGTGTGTGTGTGTGTGTGTTTTGTCTTCGTGCGCTGGTCACCTTTGTGAACACAATATTGCCTTAGACCAGTCTTCTATAAAATGCAAGAGGGGTCTCTTTGATGTACCGTATTTTCCGCACTATAAGGCGCACTTAAAAGCCTTTAATTTTCTCAAAAAACGACGGTGCGCCTTATAATCCGGAGCGCCTTATATATGGATCAATTGGTTAATTGGTTGATCCATACTGGTTGTACACGGCGCTCAGCGACACTGACTCGGATAATGACGAGAGGGAGCCGGGCATGTTGGATGCCGTACTCGCCCAACTGTTCAATTCGGACACTGAAGAAGAAGAATTCGAGGGATTCGTGGACGGGGAATGAACTGAAAAAGTGAGCTTTATGTGTTATACGTAACTGAACAATTATGAGTTATGCACTAACGCAGGGGTGCCCAACCTTTTTTGAACCAAGATCTACTTTTAAAGTTACCAGTCTGCCGAGATCTACCAGTCCACATAGTGAGCCATAGCCTTTACCAACAGCCTACAAACGCATTTAATACTCACACAACAAACAGAAAATAATAAATGAGAGTTCTGTAAAAAATAATGCAGACTACAGACTACAGCAGGCTGCTGTGAGATGATTTTGCTTTTGTTAAATTAGCTGCAGAAACGTTGAGAGTGAACGGAGTGAAGTCCAACCGACTGTTTGACCGGGTCACGTGTGTTCCCACCTCGGTCCGTACGGATCACGGATCAACTGTGTGCTGTAGCACTAAAAGTAAAAAGTAAAAAGGTTCGCGTGGTGGCTGGCGCTCCAGTGCAAGTGTGTGTGTGTGTGTGTGTGTGTGTGTGTGTGTGTGTGTGTGTGTGTGTGTGTGTGTTTGCGTTTGCGCTGTTTGTTGGTGTGTCTCGTCCCCCGCGATGCTCACAGTCATGACAGCAGAGAGGAGCAGAGTAAAGTAGTTGCAGCTTCATCAAATGCGCTTAATACTCGTAGCATAGTTTCTATATATGACTTTTTGGTAAAACATTTACCCCCCCGGTTTTACCTGCACGTCCTTGCGCATGCCTGCACTCTCTCTTGCGCGCGCTCTCTCTCTCTCGCTTCCCCGCTCGCTCTCTCGCTCGCTCTCTCATGCACGCAGCAATTTCATGAATAAATGAAAAATGAAATACACACAGGTCGGAAGTATACTTGGGCTCCCAACACAGGTATCGTGTGTGGGAAACAGTGCAATGAGATGAAATTGAAATCACTTTTCTATTTTACAATTGTATTTTATA
Source organism: Labrus bergylta (assembly GCF_963930695.1). Taxonomy (NCBI): domain Eukaryota; kingdom Metazoa; phylum Chordata; class Actinopteri; order Labriformes; family Labridae; genus Labrus; species Labrus bergylta. Next base: position 11,907,925 of record NC_089203.1, on the reverse strand, counting down.
TTGACTAAACATCTCGCGATCGACTGAGAATCAGTCAGCGATCTACCTGTCGATCGCGATCGACTGTTTGGGCACCCCTGCACTAACGTTTGAATTGGCGGTATCAGACTGTGTTTCTTTTACGTGTTTACAACTGAACAAGGCTGGGAGATATTGTGAATATGCACATTAACGTTTGAACAACGTTGAGTTATTGTGAATGCACTACGTATAAAACTACGTTTTGAGAGTTAAGAGAAACATCAAAGAAATAATTTATTATTTGGGGAAATCGTCTTATGTACTTTTGTTTTTGTAGATTTATATATATATATATATATTCACAATATCTCCCAGCCTTGTTCAGTTGTAAACACGTTCTATTCTATGCGCCTTATAATCCGGTGCGCCCTATATATGAAAACAGTTCTAAAATAGGCCATTCATTGAAGGTGCGCCTTATAATCCGGTGCGCCTTATAGTGCGGAAAATACGGTAATTCCCTTCCATGTAATGTACAGTAAAAGTAGCGTGTTACATTTCCAGCCATGTGTGTCAGAAACAGTTTGTAGGAATAGAAAATGTTCACAAGCAGGCTGAAAGCGTGGCTGGATCTGGATAAAACCAACAAATAAACAATGTAAGAAAAAAAAAGTAACAATGCAATATCCTGATGACCTGTCATGTACTCAACACAGTAATAATTAAAAGCAAACAGCTAGCCTGAAAACGCGTGTAGAAATAGGTGACTGACTGTAATAATTCCAGGTTAAGGATTATATGCCGTCCATATGGCTCTGCAGGGTGCAATTCATAGGAAGAGCTGAAACAGCCCATTCACATAAGCACTTCCAGCAGGAACTTACCTATAATACTCCATCTTAATTCAGTAATGCATTAGAGGAGCAGCAGCATGAAGGATGTTTATCGCATGTCCAGGTTAAGCACACACGCTGCATTTAGAATTAAAGACATGACCAACATGGGCAGTAAATCATCATGACGTAGCATTAAGGTAGCCAGCAGATAAACAACGCAACTTACAGAACATTGTGTGTGTGTGTGTGCGTGTGTGTGTGTGTGTGCGCGTGTGTGTGTGTGTGTAAGAGTGTGTGTCTGTCATTTATTGTGAATGCGGCTGCCACTGAAAAGCCTTCCCTGGCACACCATGTCCTTTTTTATCTTGCTTACAAAGACACGCTTTACCTTCATGTATATTTCTGACACACAGAGGGGAAACTAGCACACCGGGCGAGGATGTCACATGTGGTTTCGGAATCTGCCGTAGAGTTTCAATTTCCGGACGAGAATGAACATTTCAGTCATTTAAATGCAAACACCTGCTTCTTAAAACATTTGTTACGCTGTATGATACAGTAGAATAAATTACTCAATAACTCTCTGGCTGCTTCACCAGGTTTCTAATATCAAGCAGCCCACATACCAGCAGCTATGAGCCTCACAGCTGTAGCACCCAATCCCCCCTCCCCACCTCCTCTGCGCTGTGCTTTACCTTCAGAGTGGTGGGAGAGGGTGAGCAGGCTGACACAGGAAGCTCCGATCCCAGAACCGAACACAGTGATGCGGTTGGAGTCTCCTCCGAAGAAGCCGATGTTCTCGCTGATCCACCTTAGAGCCTGGATCTGGTCAAGGAGCCCGTAGTTCCCTTTAGCAGCCTGGTCACCAGTACTGAGGAAACCTGCAACACAAATGCAAATTAAAGAGGTAAGAGTCAGCCAGTCATATAACAAATATATGCAAAACATGTTATACATACTGGTCCAAATAAAAAAAAGGTCTGTATCTTTCAAAATATTTTAGAGCTATTTTATTCCATATGCACCTGCAGGATAAAAGGTTAGCCACTATGGTTAGCCACACCCTGATTTTTTTCTGAGTCATCATCAAGGCAGATGACAGCCGCATGACTTATTGCAGGACATGTCTGTTGGTAAAATAGGAGTGCGTGTGACCGCATGTCATCTGCACCTCATAGGAAATCGATGGCACGTCTCCCCGGGTGAACACCTATCATCAGATATATTGAGCAGCCCTGATGAAAGCCTTATGAATCTCTGAAAACTCTGCACACTGAGTGAGAAAAAAGACGTGATAATAAGATTTACAATAATGCTGCTGCTTTAAAACCCTCCATATGGACTGTGACCTCATTATATCAGAGTTAGCATCTTCCTCTGACATATTTCGATTCTTTCACACACTCTAAACACTCACAACAGACGCTCTCTGGGCACATTTTCCTCCATGTCTGTGTAATCTGCTATATGATGTCTGAGTCGGACACTGAGTCTCTCTCGGGCACATCAGAGCTCGTGTTAACACACCACCCTCTCCCAGCTGCTCTCCAGGGCCTAAGCCCCGCTGAATGATGGGTAATCGAGAGTCGTGGGAGAAGATCAAAGGCAAGCAATCCCTGAAGTCCCCACGGTGGACTCAGTGTCCATCAAACCCCTGAGCATGCATGCGAGGTGACAGCTTGGAGATATGTGTGGAAAGTGAGATCCCTCTCTCTTTAACGGCAACACTGCCCAACACTTCACAGGCAATAGATGTGTTGGTGTTGAGTGCTCGCCAGCCTCCAGTGATGGTCCTTCAGCATCTAAACATTGTTTCTAACATCTATTTCATGGTCTCTGCCTCTATATAATGACAGGCTCTTTGGGTTCATGTCCTACAGGGCGGGGAAGAGCTACTTTAGATATGAGTACTGCATAGAAAAAAGATCAAATGTGTTGTGTTTTTTACTCAGGTCAACCCGATGATGCTCACTTTAAATAAACACAGATTAGAAAGCAGCTGCTCAGCGCTCATTAGCTGTTTACGAGATGTATGTACAAAACCAATGCATGTTTGCCAATCCCCATTTTCTCTCTTTGTGTGAATCAGAGGCTTTAGAGGGCACAACCTCCTGCCCCACCCCCTCTTTACAGCACAGCCTCCTCGCCCAGAGAGCCTGTTGGCGGCGAGAAAGAGGGTAGGCGCGGGAAAGGCCAGGCTTGATCATCGGTGTGAGGGAGGCGGTGGCACAGGAAGCAAAGCAGGAGACAAATGGATCAACAGATGGTCTCCTTCAGACACATCCCTGAGGATGACAGAGCAGCAGGGCACATGCAAAGAGAGAGAGTGAAAGAGAGCGAGCGTGAAAGAGACAGGAAAGGGAACAGAGACGGACACAGACAGAGAGAGAGAGAGAGAAAAGAGTAGAGGAGAGAGGAGGACTCCAATTGAAGAGCGTTCCCTTTTTCTTTCTCTCTTGCTGCTCCTCCTAGCTCTCAGACATAACTAAAGGACAACAGCTTTTACAAGCCTCTCCCGGGTGCTGTGGAGAGAGGAGACGTGACTCTCCCAGAATAACCCTCATTTGCGAAATGGTTCACACTTCACCAAGTGTGCAGTATGTCAGATGGGTTAAGAAATGTCAGGAGACTGGCAGGTGAAGGGGATTATATGCATATGTTAGCCAAATCAAAAAGATATGGCAAACATTAACAAATGCATGTAAATAATAAGAAGTGGAAGCCTCAGCTGAGGAATAACACACACCTGCAGTTCTTGTTTCACTTGGTTGATTCCTCTGAATCTCAAATTGAAACTGGCCATTAAAATGTGGAGGTGGAATCCAATATCTTAGACAACAAGACGTGCTGCAGGCAGCATTTAAAAATATATCTAATATGGCTGCTGGTTATGTTTTAATTGGAAAGGTGTCAGAGAGTATTTTCTTTGCAAAAAAAAAAAAAAACTAAGATAGCAAAGTAATTGTTTTTATGCACGTCTATTTCTATTTTTAAATTTAAAGCACAACGTTCCATTTATATGCGTTTGCTCTAGAGCTATATAATCATTTTTGTTTGTTTGTTTGTTTTATTACTTCTTTATGTCCATCACCCACCGTCTAACTTGCTAGAATACGGTTGAAAAATGATACATAACACTCCATGTATTTTACCTTTGTCTCTAAATTTCCGTACCTCTCTCCTCACCAGGGATTGAATTATAGATTTGCAGATCTAGCAGATGATCCCGTATAGTCAGCCCTGCGTGGGCTTTGGCTGCACATGAACCGTGATATGCAGAGCACAGTGTTCACAGCTAACTCCTACACAAGACCCTGGGATTCTGGGCTAAAAAATCAGTGTTTCTGAGCTATCTGGTCCAGTTGGTTATGTGCTTGTCTGTACTACTCAACCTGACAATCAATAGAGATTCATGATTGTCACTCGGTTCTACGTTACAATGACAACTTAATCATACACTGTAATAGCATTAAATCTATGTTATTTGGCTGTCAGGTTTTAAACTACAATGTTAATCATTTCTTTAATGATCTGACTAATTAAAAACAGTAGACACTATATTAATTCAACACACACAGAAACATCATTAAACTGTAGTTCTAGCTGATCTGATGTTTTCAAAGTATAATGCATAACAATTAATTTGCACAATTTTAATTTTCTCTGTGACATGATTAATCTAGCCCGTTGCGAAAACTGTAAATTCATAGATAGGCCTCCTCTGCCAGGCTGACACGCATGTCATATATTTCTTTCTCCGAGCACTTTTCCTTTTGAAAACAAAGATATTGCTTTGTACAGCACGCCTAAATGGTTCAGTGAAAAATGTTTTGTTAAGACAATGGAATTGCAAAGACAAAGAAAGAGAAAATGCCCTGAGGTGGCACAAATGCTCGAGTAAAGGAATCACAAAACGTTTTACTATTCAAGCCAACCTCCTTAAATCAAGATCCCCAAAAAACAAAATGTATTGAGCTAAATATGCTGAGAAAAGGTCATGCCAGCAAATAAATATCTCAAATAGTCCTAATGATTGAAAGAACATTTCCAATTGGAAGTTTTACCTGTCTACAAATATCAGCCATGTATGACAGTTTGTCATAAAACAAAAACACAAGGTTTAAGTGTAACAGAGGTTTTATCTTTTCTGCTGCATGTTTAACTTTAATCTGTCCTGAAAGATTACATGATATGTTTTTGTACCGTGTCTCAAACCGACTCCTCCCTGACAGTGATTTGGTGCACTTCTGCTGTATGAGAGCTGGTCTTTCATCCTTGTGGCAGCAGAGTCAGAGATTCAGTTCTGATCTCAGCTGGAGCGGCAGCAGCGACTGAGGCCTGGTCACAGACAGGTCAGGTCGCACCTGTCACCTTACATTGCCTTTGCTGGACTAAACGTTGTGTTTGTGCAGTACAGCTCCCCCCTATGAGAAACTTGAGTCACCTTAACATGAACAGAGGGTTGGTTTTATGTATACAACACGACAGAGCCGCAATTGTGCTGGAGGGGATACATGAGAAGCAGACACTGATGTTCAGAGACCCATCACTTCTAAAATCTAACTCACCACATTCACCCACAACAGACATTTTCATCTGAATTCATGCTCAGTATAGAACTTTTGATGCTGAACTACTGTATTCTAGGTTGAAAATAGTCGTACAGAATCTGAAAATGCTTCCCGGGTGATCAACAATTAAATAAAGAAAATTGATTGTGAAAATCAGGAGGGCAAACGTTAGCAATCATCAGCTCCTATAGATAACATAATTATCCCCATATTAGAGGAAAGGCCTTAAACTTTGCTAGTGATAATGTTAGTAAGAAATGTCCCATTACCTTGCTTTTTGCCAAGCTAAATTGTTGTGGTAGTCTACCTAGATAGCAAGCTAATATGCTAACACTGCTTGAGCTAATGGGAATTTTAGCAAGAACTGTATGCCTCCCCTATTATCAAGCTTTTTGTTTTGTTCAATTGTTGCATAGGCCTACCCTGGGATAGCTATAAAATAAGGAAGGAATTGATGCCCTCCCTCTGTATCATGTATAACAAACAGTATCGTGAGCTACCAAGTCATCTAATGCTAAAGTTAGCTCTTGTTTTAAATCAGCAAATTGTGTGAGTAATTAAACATATATTGTTTTAACTTGAAATATGGCCCAATGTTCATCCTGATTTTATGATGTATTGACGCTGCAGCTGCTGATCACCAGGAATGACAGTGATTTGTTTGATTGCCTTTGTTTGTTTACATGTTTGAAACATAAAGCAGTTTGAGACTACATTTGAGCTTCCCACTCTGTGTTAGACATCAGATGAAAATAGTCGCCATGTAAATATGGTGAATTCCATTTGCAAACACAGGCCCCGATCATTGCATCAAACCAATATCAGTAAGTTTATTTTTGCACAAAAAAAAGTTAAAACGCCAGCTCTGAGCGTGATGCACCATAATGCATTCTTCGTCTTGATCATATTTTATCAATAAACACGTGCCTCTATCTCAGTCGTCTCCGCTCCCCCCAGAGCCGCGGCAGTGATTTCCTTTAGCCATGCCTCTCAGCATTGATATTGCTCTATTGATTATGATTTAAATGTCTGTTTCCTATACGCTGGGCCATAACTCACAGTGTAGCGGAAAGAGGTGATGATTATGATCGCTCCGACCCCAGACATCTCTCTTAGCCTGGTCTCCCAGATAATGGAATGTGTGTGAAGTAATGGCGGGGGAGGGGGGGAGAGGGGGGGGGGGATGAGGAAGGGTGAGGGGGAGGGCAAAAGCTTGTTATTGAGCTGAGGAGCGAGCTTACACAGGGACAGATGGAGCAAACGGATAGGGAGGAGTGGAGGAAAAGAGAAGGAGAAGGATGGGAATAACAGCACTGACGTAACCAAGGGGTTGTTTTCTGGCTTTCTGCTAGATTCATTCTTGGTTGTGCTTGGCCTTTTTCTCTGTTTCCTTCTCCCTCTCATCCTCTCTCTCTCTTTTACGAAGTGCTGTTTAACAAGGCCGTCTGTGTCCGAACTCTCCTTTGGTACTCCCCCTGCTCCCCCCTCATCTCCCTCTTGCCCTCTCCCTCTATCTTCTCTCCCCTCCTTCTCTTCTCTAGGGAAAGAAAGGCCCACACAGTCGCAGCCTTGACAGCCTCCCCTAAGAATCCTCCACTACAAAAGGGCTCCAACTTCCCTCCCAGCTAGGCCGGGGCTGAATGGGAGCCTCTGGGGTGTGGATGGGGAGCAGAGGAGGGAAGGGGGCCACCCTCCACACAGACACATAAAGGGCCTGTGTGTTGGACAGGGGACATACCCGGCGGTTCATCCTCCTCACAGGGAGTCATTCCCACAAGAGTTTTTCTCCTTTTTTTTCGTGTATGAAGATATCCACACGCAGACAAGACTCCAAATAAAAGGGGTTGATAAAGGGAAGAGTTGTGTGGGAGGGGGTAGTGGTTGGGGGGTATTAGTTGAATGAAGGTGACTGCCACTTGTATTAGAGAACAGCTCCTGTTTACAGCTCGCTGCCCAATAGCATGTCCAGACAAGTCTGATCTCAGAGAAGGAGAGCGAGGGAAAGAGAGAGAGGGGAAAATAGAAAGACAGAAGGGCAGGCAAGCACAAGAAAGTCTCTTTATGGCAGCTTGAACACTGAAAGCCATTTACCCAACACCACTTCCTTGTTTCCAGTGGCAGAGAAAATAAAGACTTGGGTAAAAAAAAAAAAAAAAAGAAGCGCACTTCTGATAGTCACCCCAACAAATGACCAATTCCATTAAATCAATACAAAGTGACAGCAGAATCAAACCAGAAAGTGGTTAAAAAGAATTAATGTATGAGCTCCTGACTCCTGCTGGCCTCATTATGCATCAATAATTAAAGAAAATATCAGCCTGCCTTGGACAGCAACAAAGTCTTTGGATGTTTCAGGGGTTTGGCCTTCGACACTGGGCGAGTTCAAACTGAATGAAAACACCCTCACTGAGCTAAAGGACTTCTCTTGAAATGGGAACAGACTGGTGACTCACAGGAAACCTAAATAGTTCAGCTTGAATATTAGTCTCAGCTGCTCAAAGTGACACAGATAGATGCAGTGTGTGAGGCGATGCTGCAGCCGTTCCGTGTGCTGAAAGGTGGCTGCATGGTCTGATGCATGATGCTGAAGATAGAGCATCAAGAATACTGTGCTGCTGCTGTGTACAGACTTAGCCACTCAAATGGAAAATGTGGTTTGTGTGCAACAAAGCGCTGAAAAAAAAGAAAAGACAACAAAATGTCAAGAGAGAAAAAAATCTGCTGCGCACAAACACCAAAGCTCATCTGACACATATCTGAGCCTCTTAAACCCGGATCTCTTACAGACAGACAAAGGTTTGTTACAGCAGACGGGGATGGAAAACAGATACTGTAAGTCAGCACTGGTGGTGCACGTGGCAGCTGTTGGTCGTCCTGCATGTGACTTTGGGGCTGCTTAATCTGATTGTGTGATGTGTCCCGGTGGTCAGGCGACACTATTCAAGGGCTCTGGTGAACAGAAGCCCTGGCAGTAACTACAAATGAGCAGTTTGCATATGTATGACCCCTGGCGTCCAAACGCTACTCAATCAATCACACATCGTCTACAGCGGCTGTCGGCTCCCAGTTTTTGCTGCTACCCCTCCTCTGAGTCTCCTTGTCATGTTTCCTTTCTTTCTCTGCTCTTTTCTCTCCCACTACCTATCCATTTCTCTCCACTCTGTATCTCCCGACATATCTCCTTTCTCTGAATAGCACAGAGTGGATTTTCAAAGACAGCAAAATGCTTTTACATTAAGGGGAGCTTTTGCATCTCACAGCTGGTGCGGAGGCGGGCCTGCACGCTCCCACAGAGGGAGAGGTTGGAGCCTGGTGTTGGAGAGGCACAACTGTTGAGGTTACGCAGCGCTTTGGTTCCACTTGGAGGAACATGCATCATCGGGAGATATTTCATGAACCATTTACTCTTACTGAAGTCAGATATTAAAAATCTTGCATTAGTCTCTCTGTCCGATGTTCACACAAAACACACACACAAAAACAATGCATGCAGGGTGCTGTGTCTCACTTTTTGGCCTGTGGCTGTTCAAGTTCAAAGGCCTGGTGTAAAACATGACATCAAGCCTGGATGATGTAATTTGAGGGCGTGGTGAGAAAGTAAAGCACCACCCAGCTGCAGGAGTGTGTGCGGCAGTGATGAGCCGCGATACCGCGGTGGAGATCAGAGCCAAGCTTATCAAAGCACATCAGTGGAGCAGAGCAGGAGAGAAAGGTCATCATTTAGAGGATCTTCAAAGCTCCTCAGGTTGGAGTAGCTCTTATAGCCTGCCATAATGAGCTCAAGTTCTCAACTTCTTCTCACTACAACACAAGAAACCAGCCTGGGCAGCCTCTTCTGCAGCTTTTATTCCTGATAAAGTTATATTCCTTCGTTGTTCATTTTAAAAGCGCTGCCAACTTCAATTGTAAATCAATGTCAGCTATTTAAATGAACATCTGTTTTCCTGAGGTTTAGCACTGTGGTTTGTACTGTATGACTGATGTTGTATTTGTCTTTGCAAGGGTATTATATTTTTGGCTGTAAAAAGCAGAGCTGCTGCCAGTGGGGTTGTGTTCTGATTTGGAACTGGCTCCAAATTTACAAGAAGCTAAATTCTTTTGGGAAATATCCTATTTGAATCTGCTCATCATAATCTGAAAGCAAAGTTGACTCTGATTTGATCTAGATTGCCAATTATGCATTTGTAAATGCACATGTGCAGTGTTCACTGTTTCCGAGACCATAATGAGCACTCAAACAAGGGATAGATCTCGAAAGATAGGTCAAGCTTATTGTCTGTGTTGAAGTGTTTTCAAAGTTCATATTTGTGACCCATTTTAAAAGCTTTACATCTTTAGTAGGTGGGAACCAGCTCGGTTTTCAAGCCACAAGCAGGGAAGAGAAAGAGTGACTACACATGTGGTAATACGAATGCAAAACCTTCACAAAATAGTTTTAGAAGTAATATGCAGCTTATTAAATCATAAATCCATTTCTCTTTCCATCTTTATTAACAATTTTATTCTTCGCACTACCAAAGTGCAGCCTGTCATTGTAAGAAATGCCTGGATGCTTATTTTCTTGGTCTTCTTCAAAAGCATAATTTTAGAGTTTTTGAATGGGGAAAAAATGTCATCTCAAATCGCTGTGGGCAGATTTTCCACTATTTCTGAACATTATTTTTCAGACAAATTAGTTTATCAAGAAAATAAGTGCCAGTTCTAAATGATTGCAGGCACGATGTTTCACGGAAAGGAACGTTTGTTTATCCTGACATAGTTTTTCCAAATGCATCACGAGAATAAAAGATTCTTATCTTCTCATCTTGACTACTTCTCGTCACTACTTTGGTAAAATACATTTTTCTGTAATATTGGGGCCCTGCAGTGTGCGAGCCATCTTTGTCTTTCTCCTTAGACTCAGCACCTGCCCTCTTTGGTTTGGTTTTATATGTGTTTCTCGATTTTTGTTTAGTAATTTTCTCATCTTAGTAATAATGACTCAGCTAGTGCTGCTACAAAAAAGTGCACCTAAGGAAAAATGCGCACTTGCATATTTTCCCTTTTTACCTTAATATGTGACACATAATATGAATACATACATAACTGTGGCTTTGTATTGCATATGGCCCAGCGGTTAGGTTGTGCCCCATTTAAGAGACTATAGTCCTCCAAGCGGACTGTCCAGGTTCAAATCCTGCCTGTGGCTCCTTTCCCGCCTGTCATTTCCCACTGTCTCTTCCTTGTTTCCCACTTTGTCTACTGTCCTATCAAATAAAGGCAAAAGGTCCCAATATACATCTTTAAAAAAGAAAAAAAAAACTGTAGCTTTATAAAAATATTTGGTTTATTTTCTTACTTTAACAAAAGCATTTTCCTAATCAAAACCAGGATATCAAAAGATAATTTGAAAAAGTAACATTGGGAATAAATCTTTATGCTTCAATATCCCACCGGGGAGCAAGGGCAGTGCGTGTCAGGAACAATTAGGAAGTTTATGTGTGCGGCAGGTTTGGCTCTGGGCTCCAGCCATGTGTGAATGCTACAGTAAATGGGAGCGCCATGACACTAGCGTGGGTGAGTGCGCAGCCTCGGTCTGCATAAGTTAGGAGGAGGGCTTCCAGCAGAGAGTGGATGAGTATTTGTTTGTTTGTGGGAGTACGAGTGTGGAGCAGCCTCCGTGTTATAGTTGCTCTTGGGGGGGGGGGGGGAGTGTATGTAGCACGGCGAGGGAGGTATGGATATTAATCACCAGGAGGAGCATGGCTCTGTGGCGCCGGGCGGAGATGGATGGGGTGTGAGTGCAGTGATGTCACCCTGACAAATGGACCGACCATGTTGGCTGAGACTCGCACATCGCCTCTCATTTCAATTAGTTCCTTGCACAACAACCCACCTTACCCGCAATCTGCAGGTTACACACGCAAAACCACCCCCCCCCCCCTCCCCCCCCCTCCCCCCCCCCCGGTGCTCCCAACAAGATGCACTGATCTGTAAGAATGCAGTGGAGCTACTTTAATCAATCCAACTCAATTATGACGGCACTTTTAGCTTTCAATCCCAGCACCAAGTCACTCATTCCCATTCATATTTTCAGCCAAGCGTACTGACGAGATCTACGGCCAGCACGCGAGCCAGTGGGAGCTGGCAGAGAGTCCGGGTGTGTTTACGGACTAAAGGCTGGGAACTGGCCGCGTGTTTTCCCACAATATCAATTTGATGAAGTGCCGGAACGGTGGCAATGTGAGCATTTGCCTGGGCCAATGGTAATAGCATGCATTTACTCTCTGATGTGGAAAAAAGGTATAAGGTCGGCACCACAGAGAGCAGCAGTTCAGACAAATTGAGTTCAGGTATAAACGGTCTAACCTCCTCACAAGCTGTTTATAGCCTTGGTCTTAAAAGCCTGACATCACTAACTAAAAGGGCCTGGGCTGCTGAAGTATCTGTCACCTATAAAAGAAGCGTTAAGCCCCATTTTCAAAGGCTAGATGCCACTTAACAGAGGAGGCAAGAGTAGTTTCCTCTTATCCTTTGTCTGGACTGAACTTTGACTTCGTAGGCCTTTACAGTGGACTCCCCATGTTAAACTACCTCTCAATCACCATTTTACTTCTTCTGATTTCTGCTTCCTCCCTCATTCCTTTTTTCATCTGATCTCCGCCTTCTTCCTCCTCTGATCTCCAACCCTCTTTGCACCAGGAGGATGGAGCAAGAGGATAACTTTTGTGTAAGCTGGGGCAGGCCGGGCCATGTGAGGCTGAACTGGGCACAGTGGAGCGCTAAGTTAGTGGATTGATCTGAGCCTCCTGGGGGCTCCAGCTCCAATTCCAGCTCAACATCAGTGCTTGGTATCTCTTCATCTGCCCCAGAAAGCAGGAGGTTAATACCCAAGAGATGAGTGAGGGGAGTGGGGGGGGGGGGTACTTTATTGTTAGACAGAATTAATTAGACCCCTAAACATTCATATTTAGCCACTCGAAAGATTCCTCTAAAGCAGGGTAAAAAATCAGGGTATGTTTAAGTTCTATATTTCTAGATGTGGTAAACGCAGAAGCCCTTCAATCTGCCATTTTTCATTATATTTTCAAAAGAAAATATATAACACTCTAAAAGAAAATATCTAGGTAGGTGACATTGGAATATAAATTTGTGGTTATGCTATTGGTCAGCATACACAAACAATGCTCATTTTTGATTGGTTGGTATTAGCATTTTCTGTCCCATGCAAGCTGAAGTCACCAGGTTTGTCCATATGCAGAATTTATGACTATCTCCCTAGTGAGAAGGCTTGCCTTCACATATTCCTTTGTTGATGAAACATGCCTTTTTTCTCACCCCAAGAACAGTGGGAAATAAAAAATGAATGAAAAGCTTTTGAAAAAGCGTGGCTGATTACAATAACACTTCGACAATAGAGTGACTTTGGATCTCATGTATTGTTGCACATCACACAAAGGGCTTGCACTATACAAAGACACTTGTACCCATGTCCAAAGGATGATAATATTGTTTGCTTTATTTTTCGTCCTTCTCTGTTGATATTGAATTCTGGTTTCTGGAAAAGGTTTCTACATTCTAACAGCTGAAGTGATTTCTTTTTCATTTCACTTCACTGCTCTTCCTTTTAATCTAGCTGCACTAAAGAACAAGGTTCCAGCAACAACAAAAAGGTTAGATCTCGCTTTCTGTTTCATCTTGGCCTCCCGCGATCCCAGGGGGACGTCTCTCTCTGCGCTCGTCCGGCTCGGCGATGGGAGATTGTGCCAGGGCCTCAGTTTGTTTGGCTTTCTTCCCCCCTCCTCATTGCGCTGAAATCTGCCTGACAGTTCGGCAGCATGGCTCAGGCCCCACAGGAGCTACCGTCAGATAAAATGTCACCGTGGCTTTGTTCCACGCGCCCTATAGGCTAGCCAAATGCACTGTATACCTGAGAGCCTGAAGGCCAAAGTGCAGAGCGAGAGCAGCATGGAAGAGGCTCGTTTATTTTGCTGCAGGTGCCACGTTTTGTTAACTGCCTGCGTTTTATCTTCATTGACAAAATCAGCTTTGATGGACAACCAGATTAAAAGCTTTAACCTTCGAGGTATTTGATAAAACAACAAATAAATGATATATGCTTGACAGACAGCTCTGATATAACATCTGTGGGAGATGTGATTGGATAATAACCCGCCCTCCTCATCAACCCTTAACATAACAGCTTCTGAGCAACAAACTCTTGACACCGACAGTTAAACCTGATCTTTTTTCCTCAGCAACAGCAGACCCTCGGATGGCTCTTCTCACCATTCCCCTAACAAGGCTCGAGCTATAAAGCCAACTGGTCCTCTTACAGCCGAGCACCGGGGCGGTTGCCACTGTCAGCTCTTGTTAGCTCAACCTCTCTCTGTGGTTCATGTTTCAGAGAGCACAAACTCATCCCAGAAGAGCTCATCCACGCTCCTTCACCCATCCAGACCCCCCCCCCCCCCCCCCACCCCCCACAGACACACACTTCTCCCCGCCCCAATAAATGAATAAAAGAAGGAGCAGCTCTTGCAGGTAATTTGATTAAACACGACATCCCTGCTTTAAAGAGCGTGCTGACCGAGCAAAAAGCAGACGGGACATTGTTGGGAGAAATTGTCACTGTACTCGCACATGACCCCCGCCCTGTTTGCTACACTCCCTTCCCTCACTATCAGGCCTGGTTCCCCATTTTTCCAAGGACATCTCTCATAAAAAATGCTATATGCTCCAGATTACTCGGCTTGTCAGTCACCTAATTTGATGCAATCCCCACCAGATCTCTCCTCTTAATTGAGTTTCCTTTTCTTTATTTGAGAGCAGATGTTTATGAGTTAATATGTTTGAACCGTGGCTGCACACTGCACAAGCCTATGGGCTTATCTAGGGCACATGCTCGTTCTTTTCAAAACAGACGTAGCGTAAACAACAACATGAGCTCAGACATTTGTTATACACGAAGGACGGGAATAAGTGTAACCAATTTCTGCCAAAAGTGCTGAGGGAATTGTATTAGCATTCTAAAGAATAAAAGTAGAATACAAGGATACAGGCGCTAAATTCTCACATTTTAGCAAACATGGTTACTCTGTAATTGCAATATTATTATTAAAGAAACTGAATCAATGTGATAATTTATTCCATTCATTCTACAGTGTATATTCCCTTTTCCCCTGGCGAGCACTCTCCCACCGTTTTCTTCTTCTCTCCCCTCAGGCTGCAGAGAGCCGACTGGAGCTGGGAAGGATGTATTGAGCTACGACGTATGAACAGAGTGACAAGCCATCTCAGTCAGAGGGAAAGCCACTCATTATACAGATTGCTTTTTAGTGTTTCAAGGCCAATGTCGCATCTGCTCAGTTTGGTTTGGACCATGAATGGACGTGGGTGCCCGTCTCGTGTCCCTCGCTTCCTATCTTCGACCTGACACACTTTGCTGTTGACTCTGAATCTTTCAGAGTCAGTTTGCCAAGAGTGTGGGTTACCGACCCAACAACAATGCCGATAATGGGAGGGAAACAGACATCTCCTAATGGAAGGGAAGGACTCTGAATCTTATTAGCAGGACATCCTGTTTCAGTCAGTGCTCCAGTGGGCCCCTCTGGCTCTAAGATAGCATCAGCAGCAAACAGCTAGCAGGTGCAGAACGGAAATAAAGCCAATTGTGTTGATCGAATCATCCCCTCGTCTACCAGCTCACATCTATTCCTTCACTCCAGCGTCCACTAACTGGATGTGCTACGGATAGCGGCTCTTTAATGCCTATTAATGCTCTCTGCGGTGCTATCAAGACATATGCTGATGACAATGCTTTCTCTCCTCTCATATAGGTTAACTACGCTGCAATGGCTCCCATGTTAGGAAACAGGTGGTTAACTGCTCCTCCTGTCTCTAGCTGTGGATAACAGGAACAGAATGTGTTGTGGCTCACTGTCAGGAACATCCCTACCTGTGGATGGATAAAACTTGATACCTGTAGCAGCCTGCACAATAGTGGCAGGTTACTTAGCTCCTGATTTAAGCCTTATCTCACCTCCAGCTTGAGAATCCACGATTCTGTCCTCAGGATTGGCACGGAGCACAGCTTTGAGTGGCAGGCTCCTGCTACTAATTAAACCAGCAGAAGCATTAGTCCCGCTTGTGAGCAGTGTGAGAGTTTTCATAATTACCCGTGCAATTCATTCATTATTTAACTTAACGAGGTAGCATAGTGGCCAAACATACAGTGCACTGGAGTCCTAATTTGGGAAATTGCCATAAAGATATTGGATACCTGATTTTTTTTTTTTTTTTGCCTTGTCCACTTGTAAAGCTTCTGGATGATGAGGGATCAGGAGTAATGACTGAATATTTAGTCTTATTAACTTTGGAAGTGTCAGCTGGTGATGTCGGCAAACACAGAAAAGAGCTCATTGCAATGTCTATTAAGTTCAAATGAAATGTAAGTATGACCTTTCTAAGCTCCTTAATTCAGCTAAATTGGCTCCAGAGGAGGCTAATTTAGCCTTTTACAACATGGGGGGAATTGGGCATTAGAGCAGTGGTGCCACCAGCAAATGGCATTGGACCCTGACTTGTTTGCACAGAAAAATGTGTTAGCTTTCGTTCTCAAACAAAAAAGACTTTCTCTGTTCTTAAAAGCCTCTAAGACTTCGCTTTCCCCACCAAACTATATATTCTCACCCAATTGCTGGTATTACCATTCTAATTTTGACCACAGCAGTATTGTTAGTAAAATGTAAATGGGGGTTTACATTAATATGCAAATGAAGCGCTCCAAAGCATGAAGTCAGCATTTTATAATCCTCCATGAAAAATGTGAACCTTTCGGAGCGTCAAGCATTTAGATGCCAGTGTTGTATATGAAATCATATTGGGCTGAACTTACAACCCAAACTGCTCGAGCCAGGAAGATAATAGATGCTCAATTTATGTCTAAAAAGACGGGGGCAGATGATCAAGTTGGACCAGTGTGATACAATACTGCAAATTATTGAGTCATAATCTGTTTTGATGTAGGCATCATACCACTTATGATAATTAATATCTTTACATATTCTTACTCATACACAACAGCATGCAATGATGACAGGTGCAGAGTGAGTCATACTGCCTGTGCCCTTTCATATTTCACAAAGAAAAATATAAAGGTGAAACTTCATGTTGTTGTTACCAGGGGAAAACATTTTAAATCCAGTTCTGGTTATCTTGATGTTTCAAATCCAAGAATTACACAACTATGGGGCTGTAAGTAACAATGATTTTCATCATTGATTCATCCAGGAGCCTTTCCTCAATAAATTGATTTGTTGTGTGTCAATAAAGTGTAAGAAAAGGTGGAACATGTCAGTAAGTGTTTCCAAATACAAATAACCTACATCCTCAAATGACTTTTTTGTCAAAAAACCAAGAAATATTTATCTATCTAGTCTAAGGGGAGTAAAAAAATGAAAAAATAAGCATATTTAAAAAGCTTGAATTTTTTCATTCATTTTACATTTTGTGTTTTAAATACTTTGCATTTTATATTTTCTTCCATTTAAACTCCTTATAGTAGGAGTACTGATTCTCTATAGCCTTTTACGTTTTTATTCAACTTCTTTGTTAATTGTTTTGCACCAAATCACCGAGTCAAATTCCTTTTTTGTGTCATCATACTTGGCAAAAGACAGGATTCTGATTTTGATAATTCTCCCGGAAGAGCAAGTGATTCCAATCAATAGCTCAATAATGAAAGTAGTGAGAGATGAGTTATTTGGTTCCAAAATGATCAGTTAACCATTGCAGCTCTGCATGTTGTTGCTGTCTGAGTCATGAACAATGTAATATGATCCTTAACACTGAATTAAGCCGACATGGTGTGACACTTCTAACAGTTCTAATGTAATCTGTGTCATTGGATTTTTGCCACTAAGGAATCCCATTTTAATTCCTGTCAAGCATTGTTAACTTGTTTACTGCGATATTAAACACCAGATATGCTGCCTCAGAGAGAGGTATATAGCCTGTGGCAGTTTACTTCCAATGAAAGCATTAAGCTCACAGCAGTGTTACAGAAAACAATGAATTCAATTACACATATGTTCTGGTGTCGTCTGTAGACCCTGCATTTTTGATTTCATCTAATATTTATAGAACACTGAGGTCTATTTTCTTGGAAATATGACTTCCATTGGCACAAGCTGCACTGTGCGTGTGTGAAATGATGGCCATGTTTACATTAGGCTTAGCTTACTTGTTGCTGGGTTACTGCTCATGCATTTGTATTGTCACCGCCGTGTTTGCAGCACAGCTTGCTGTGGACTTAAAGACTACTGAGTTTAGGAGAGCAAGCGTAGGATATACAGTATGAAGTAAAAGCCTGGGAATCTATTGCATTGTTGCAAGTGTAAACCCGTTCAAACAAAGCAGCATGCATGGTGTTTCCAGCACGGAGATATTCACGACACGAATCTGACAAAAGCCAGAGCAAAGCCACTTCCTTAGTTCTACTGTCATAGAGAGAAAAGCCTTGTAACTGTGCTCCAGTGACCCAGAAACACATATTTCTAATTGTTCTAGCTGGACTCTGGGGCTTCCTTCAAAGCGATATGACCTCTTTACAATCAGACCACAGTGCGCGGCCCATCAGCACCCAACGGAGAGCTTGACTCAGTTCAATCCCCTTAGGCATGGAAGTTCTCCCCTGCATAGATGACTCCAAATGCCACCTCCAATGTTTGTCTGTCTGTGAGCCGTGTTTTTTGTAGTTGCACAGACACAAACGCTTGTACATCAAACACGAATTTGGACCCACACACACAAAAGTCAAACACCCTCAGACAGCTCTATTTGTTCTCCCTATCCCCTTGAAAGTGCACCAAAGACCAAGCGAGGGCGAGATGGACTGCGTGTGC
Organism: Labrus bergylta; assembly: GCF_963930695.1. Lineage (NCBI taxonomy): Eukaryota > Metazoa > Chordata > Actinopteri > Labriformes > Labridae > Labrus > Labrus bergylta. The sequence goes on along the minus strand of NC_089203.1, from coordinate 11,889,673 downwards.
TTTTTCAACCTTTCTCCTAGCTGGACAATCTAATAACATCAGACCGCGGTGATGCAGCAAGGTCGACCTCCGGTCCAAGGTCACTCTCTGCTGGGTCTACAGCTGAGGAGGGGAGGGGAGCAGAAACACACTGTGTCAGTTAGATGTGATCTGATCCCAGATCCAAGCCCCGCTCTCATTACAGTATAAAACATTTATCACCAAGAATGATAAGGTCTGTGCCATTTAAAATGTTGAAAGTGTACTGTTTATAATAAGCGACCCTGGAGAACAGGCGGTCTGCTTTTTCCCCAGAACAGTGTGAAGCGTGTGGTGCCTGTGATGAGATCCTTGCTGATGCAGACAAAATAAAAGCCACCTAAACAGTTCAGAGATGAAGAATTAAGTACTTATCTACAACAATCTTATCACTGCTTCTCTTGCGATGCTGTTTTAGGCCTTTGAAATAATAATCACGATAAATATTATCCACTAGAGCACTCTCTATCTTTTTTTTTTCCGGGGGACACGTCAGGGGCTAATTGTTAAGAATTGAGTTATTGAGCTGGATGCCCTTCTCCGCCCCTGAAGGACTAACACCAATACAAATAGGTCCCAAACACTATTGGAATTCCACTGGAGTGCTCCGGACTTACCCCAGCCATAATATTGTTCTAATAATTGGAGCTCACAGGCCATCAAATATCATGCCGGTTTGTTCAATTGATTGAGACAGGCTAAAGGAGGGCGAAAAAACATGCATTTGCAAAATTCCCATTTGTAATCTGAGTGGCGTTCATCCGCTTTGGCTTTAATGACAGAAAATTCTGCAAGGGGAATGCATTTTGCAGTTTGTCCTCTAGCTAGCTTGTATGATATGTAGTATGCAGTGCTGTTAGGGCTTTGAAAGGACTACAAACAGTATGCACTAAGGTGTGTCATTTGGCTCTGAGTACAAAGGTCATATTCCAGCCGTACAAATGGAAATGCTTTGATGAAAGATGCATAGTGCACAGAGTAAATGGATATTAATCAGGTAATTTGAAAGGATTTATTTCAAAAGTGTTTATAGTGGGGTGTCAAATGCTACATTTTCAATGTTTTGCAGCAGCAGCAGCAGCACTGATACGATGAGAGCCCTATCACAGCCCATCAGTAAAAGCACTGGATTACTTTTGTGGGAGACTGCTGACTTGACATGCAGCAGAATGAGGTTGAGTGAAGGCAAGTGGCAGAGCGGGATGATAATGAAAATAGCTGTGATAAAGATGTAATAGATGTGGGATTGGGGTAAAAAACATCCATGAATAATATCATGGGGAAGGTGTCTGTGTTTAGTGTGTGTGTGTGTGTGTGTGTGTGTGTGTGTGTGTGTGTGTGTGTGTGTGTGACGTGGATCAACTCGGTTTTGATGACAGTCAGACAATCTGCACTCTAAAATCCATCCCTGCCGACTCCTTCTGCAAACGCTGCTCTTATCACCTGAGAGCAGGACGGAGGCGGCAGTGTCTCCTATCAAACTGCCGTCGTTCAAGAGTGTTTGAACATGTTTTAAAGCATTTCAAGTGCAAACTGGGTTTAATTAGAATGGCTGCTGATTAACGCTGCTGCAAATAAAAGATGAGTGCCCAAAGAATATCAACAGGGCCTCAGCCACAGTGCAAACATCAAAGTCACAAAAAGGAGGAAATGACATTGAATGAAAATCGTAACAAATAAAAAGATTAGACTAACAAATAGAATAAGAAATGCCTTGGGGAATGATGGCTAACTTTTCTGTAATTCCAGAGTAGCCAGCAGTTGTTATCAATTAACTTCCAGCACAGACTTCCTTTTTCGTGCACTGCATTTCTAAGAGTTTCCTCTTAGCAACTTTTAAAAAAGACCATGTGTTCGGATTAAAAGCGAGGACATTTTGCACCTTCAGGTATGTCTGCAAAATAAATGCAATCATTTCTTGTTTCCCTGCATCCCAGAAGCTCCTGTTCATCTGTTTTAGGTGATTCTCAGTCTGACTGTAAATAGTAAGTTACAAAGATGCTTCACTCAGGCTTACTTCAGCAGTGTGAGCCTGAAAGAACCCCATATTCTTGTGATTTATCTGCAACTAATGTTTACTTAAATAACAACAGCATGATGCAGATTAGTAGAAAAGTAAAAATGCCAGCTTTTCCAGGCCTTTCCTTGAGTGGAGAAGAAAACAGCATTTGTTTGGTTAATGAAGGTTGTATTGATCATCTCTGGCGCAGTCTGGGAAGTCAGGAAATCTACCTGAAATGTTTGATATAGAACTTATTGTTAGCAGCCCTTTCATGCAAAGCATTAAAGAGAAAAAAAATCTTGTCACATTACTGCCATTGGAAGCCAGGCCTGCTTTCACTCTCTATATGGACTGTTTCTCCTGCATTTACCCGAGCATGCTAATACTGTATTAGGGCTGTCACACTTGCAGAAATCTCCTGAAAAACTCAGGATATTTCCAGGAGGGAGTGTATGTGTGAACGCAAAGAGCATTTTTGCTCAGACTTCACCCCTGGAGGTTCTCCTGCCAGACCCTGTTGCTTCGTCCGCTACTTATGCGGGGGAGACCCCCCCCCCCTGCTTCTGACAGAGATAGTTTCCCACTGTGAGGAGCATATGTGAACAGCCAGGTCAGGAGAATCTCCGGAGCAGTCCTTCTGTAATTATTTAGATATTATCCGGAGTGCATATGTGAAAATGGCTTTATTCATATATTAATAATACCTGGAATACAAAGTACTAGAAACCAGAACATTTCTCATACAAAAGTCTGAACTGGGTCTACTGACTAGACATTTTGTTAATCTAAATATGGATTTAGTTTGTTTTCCTATTTGTATGCTAAAATATTGTGCTCTAAGTCGATACATGTGGGTGTGAACTGAGTTAAAAGGCATCAGTGTGCCTGTAAGACAAAGTAAGGAGGTATGTTTTTCTGCTGCTGTGTTGCTGTTTGTATGAGAATTGTGATTAAACCATTTTTGTATTCCCTTCTACATGTATTTGTTGTGTCCTCTCAGCAGCAGCTAAGTGCTATAATTGCAGAATATGACTGTGCTAACTAGCTCTGCATCTCTGCTTCCCGCCCCCCCGGTATACAATATACCCAAAGGGAAGCGTGAATAATAAAGACTTCAAATGACAAGCAAGCAGCGGGGTTAATGATAAAGGTCAACTTGCCAGCATGCAGCCAGTGAATATAAAGGACAAGTGGCATGGGGTCACAACTCACATGGGCTCCTGGCCAATATATGGGAGCAGGACCCAGGCTTCTCCAAAACCAGATGAGAGCTGCCTCTCTGCAGCGAGCGGTTCCCGAGCGGCTGCCATGTGCCGCGCTCTTCACTGACGCTTTTATTAGCCTGCTACGTCGTGTTAGCGATGACAGAATCTAATACAGTTTGATACAGGGGGAAAATGCAGCAGGGCTCATATCTGTGTAAACAAAACAGGAACAGGTGATACCTCTGAATATGAGCGAAGGATCCTCGACACTTTTTGCTAGTGAGGTTGTGGGTTTTCAGTATTACACTCACATTGCACGAGAGGAGCAGAATATTCAAGTGCAGCGACTGTGCTACTGAAAAATATCAGGAGGAGAGACAGACACAGAGACAGAGCTCCAGAGGCCCGGCGTCGGTTTGAGTGACAGCTCCACAGAGAGAATGTCAGCCAACACCTGAAGCCACACAACTCCAACAAGACATTCAGGATTTATCAACACATTTCACCACTATTATTCAGGAAAAAAGTGACTTTCAGCAGCACCTGACGCTCACATCACTCCTGCATGATATTTACAACAAAAAAAAAAATCCCTTGAACTTTTTTTTGCCTGTGAGGAATAAAGCCTCTCTCTGTTTTATGGACTAATCTCAATTAAGCACTGCTGTTGATTAGGTACCTGGTGCACAGCTTTTGAACAGCAGAACAAAACGGACAATGGGAAAAAATATCCAACAGAATTTTTTTCAATTTCTTTGTTTCTTTTGGCCTTCAAATAAAAAATGGATCTTCTCTAATGTGCATTTTTTATTTGCTTGTATTTAAAATGTAATATAGGTTTCTATAGCTATAATTTGATATCTCATCATCAAAGTATTTCACTTCCAAATTAACAAAACTGCAAATTGTGTCATCCTGTACAAACCTTGAAGCCTTTTTTCCTGTTGATCTAACCAATAAAAAACACATTTAATCCTCTAATAAACAAAACAAGTCACCTTAAGTGATAAGATCTAAAAAAAAAACACTAAAACAAAAACACATAACTCGAACTCAAAAGTAGATTAAGGCTTAACTTATATGTTGATTTATTCAGCATGACCTTGTACTCTCATGCAGATGGTCAGGTGTGCACGCAAAAACCTTGTTTCATCTGATTTTCCTTTGCATGTTATGTGCATTTTCATTTGTTTCGCTACCCACCCAGATTATTTACAGGCAAACCCTTTGAGACTTATTCTGCAACTATGTGTTGTAATTTAAATGAATTGTTAGATTCCAACATTCTGCCCCCCTCTCCTTCTTCTGTAAGCTGCTTTGTCAGGCTGTAATTTCATTTCCCCCCTCCAGGTTGCTGTCTGTACAACATGTGTGCTTACTTTAGCCACACCAACAGCAGGTCAGTCTGTCGGGATGATATTCAAGTGCTTAGCTGGGTGCTGCCATCAAACTAAAGGATGTTTAAGTGCTGGAAAAAACGGATGCAATGTTGTTTTTTAATTAAATTTGAGTTTGTCTCTTGTGCCTGCATTCAAAACTAATATGATTTATTATCTCAAACATATTTAACAAAGAACTAGGTCAACATTTTTAATGCAGGCAAGTTTTCTGATTTTTTTCCCATACTTAGAAGGAGAATTTATGCTGATGTGTAGCCACCATTTCAGCCAAGTTACATCACTGAGTGTCCGCTGTCCAGGGTGCTGAATCTGGGGCTGGAAGTTTCTGGACATTCCCCAATTAAACAGAAATCTCTATGGCAGGGACTGCTAGCTAATTATCTGACTAATTAACATCATTTTTCTTTTACCCTTCTATATACACTTTGTTGATCCTCTTCCTAGTTTCTGAGTCTTGGAGCCTCCAATGCCCAGCTACCTCCTCTGTCGTTCGTTCTGCCTCATTAAGAGAGTTTTTCAGTTATTACTTGGCCTTTTGTCCGTAGCCACTTGGGTTAGTTTTGTCGGCCCACTCTGGCAGAACGACTCCTTGTTTTGTGTTAACTTGAGGAGAGCAAAGAAACAAACAGCTTGTCTGTAGTTTGGATAAAAACATTTGGTTAGAAAATTATTTGTACCGTGTGCTCCACACCCTCAAGTGAAAAGAAAGTATCTCTTATTATTATTTTAGTGACTGAACTATCAGTATGTAAAATGACCAAACCAAACAAAAACATCTGATTTTAGAACGCCCACTGCTGTGGTATTAAAAACATTTACATACATGTAATAGTTTTTAAGAGAAAGGAAATGATAACAGAAAAATGTCGTTTTAATTTTTTACAAATGGTAATTTTTACATCGTCATTTTGAATAAAACTTAAAGAATAATTGAGTCACCTGAACTTTTACTGACAGTTATTTTATATTAGCATTAATATGCCAATTGCCAAATATTTTCATGCCCCAAAAATTGGGAAAAAGCCAAGAATCTTAATTGACATCTTCAGATAGCTTATTCTGTCAATAAAAAAAGAGAAGAAAACCAAAACAGTCAGCGATTACTGTCATAGACAAGCAAACACTGTAGAAAGTCCTGACTGTTAAGATTATGAAACCAGCATGTTTGTCAATGTTGCTAAAACTTATAAACATATCATCCAAATTAAATAGATTTTCTTTCACTTGACTATGATGACAATGCCCTAACCATTAAATATCATCCACAACCTCAATCTATCCTTGACCTTTACAAAGAAATGTCTTGTGTTTTTTCATCCGCTCCAACAGGGTAACGGGCTCATGCAAATGTTCATACTGCTTGTTTCTGCAAAAACAAATAACCTAGATATAGTTGTGAGGTATTTTTTTCAAACAAGATTTTTTGTTTCTTTTCACATTTCCACAAAAAGACAACTAAAAATGCTCACATAATGATGCCTACAGAAAGGCACAGAGTAAAATAATTAAAAAAAGACACTACACTGCCCTCCCCTACCTGAAATGACTGCAAAGAGTTACATAAGCACGAGGCAGTCAGGCAAAGGGTGCCTGCAGAACTCCTTGTACGCTGGCTTACTACAACAAAGCTCTTCCAGTGTGTTCTAATTCTCGACATTTCCCTTCAGAGTATCTCCTCCTTTATGGGTTGAAAAAGACTGTACGGGCAAAGGAAAAGAGATGGTGGAAAATCCCACTTGGATCAATTTTATACCAATCAAGGCTCCTAAATAGGGAGGGAGATGAAGTTGGACTAAGTTGGACGGCAGCCACGGCTCAGTTCACTACAGCATGTAAGGATGTACTGCACCTCTGTTTCACACGGCAGCAGAATATGACCATATTTTCTTGAGTGGAAATGCACTCCCGAACATTTTGATGGACCTCATTGGGGTTAAAACACATTCAAAACCACATATGACCTCATAAAATAAGCTCTCATAGGAGAAGGAGGGTACTACGCTGATGTGTAATATAACCTGCCATGGATATACTGCCACCAATTTGCTTACTTTGGTCCTTCTGTGGATACTTTGCTCAAGGTATGAGCACTACACAGAGTATATGGCTGTGTGTTCTGCTAAATTATAAGCACCTTTATCGCGTGGCATCTTTTTCAAAGCTTCGAGCAGTCACGATTCTCCCTGAACGGGCATAATTCTCACCTCTGTCCTATTTTAATAATACCTAACTCCTACTCGAGAGGTGTGATTAAAAGCATTGTGACCAGACCCTTCTCACATGCTGTCCCTCCCCGCCTGCCTCTCTCTGATTGGTGCAGTTCCACCCACTGTACCAGTGCATAACACGCTGTTATTTTGCCCCCACTTCAATCCATTATCCCAAAATGTCCACCTACCTTTGCTTAGCAATCTCCTTGACTACCCTCTCAAGTGCCACTCTTTACCTACCACGCCTCCTGGGTCGTCACTTATCCAACCCTATTCTCTCGCCCCTCATCTCCTCCTCCTTCTTTCACCTTGTGGATTCAACACCTTGCTCCTCGCCCTCTTCAGACTCCTGCCTCCCTCCTCGGTTAGCCTCTCTGCAGCGGTGCTTTGTGGTGGCAGCTGTGTAGAGTACCTCCCACACATGCGAGGACTGCTGACCTTGGCGGTTAGACCTGGCCGCTGCTATGATTAATGCCTCTACAAGACAAGAAGCAAGTACCTCAAGCTGCCTGGACAACATATATCTCCTTACACACATCATTTCTGTCTAAGGCACACCTGATGATGGACAAACATTAACCTCCATCCAGCTGTACTCGCCTTAAATCCTCCCCTTTCCTTTCCACCCTGCACAATGCTGCAGAGAAGGAGTAAATAACACTACACATCTTTATTTTCTGTTCTAAATGATCAAACATGCAGCACCGGGCTCATCTGGAAGGTGTACATGCTGGCTTCCGTTCGATAAGGCTGTTACCTGTATGTTTTTTTTTTTGCCTGAGGAAGAAGAAGCGACTGTGTGTTTTTTTTTCAGCAGTGAAGTTAAAAATCCCTCAAGGACAAATGGGCTAAGAAGAAAAGCTGTGCTGCCATTAGGAGCCCCATACTCCCTCCTAGAGCCGCGTATAAGGCAAAAACAAAGCATTCAAGCAATGAATCAGCACAGATAGATCTTTCAGGCACCATAAACAAGAAGCCCAATACCAGCTGGGAATAGAGTCAAGTTGTAAAAAGTCTCAGAAATACAAATATTCACCTTCGGGTGTACAATACATCTTGCTTGTGCCATCATCTGACAAAGAGATATTTGCTCAAAGGCTTCTTACAATGATATACTGTTTTCATTTAATTGATTTTCCGTCCCCACGTCAATATCTCTGTGGAGAGACAAAACAGTAATTTGCAGTTCCCATTACCCAGACTGCATTGTGTTTTTTTTTTTCGGTTGTACTTTTTCTTACCTTCAATGTACTGTGGTTTTTGTAATGGTAATGATTGTGCATTATTTAGTGCTACAGTCTGATCCATTTGGGTTTCATTAGCATGTAGAACTTTTTAGAAATGTTCCGATAATCTCGGCTCAGTATTTATGCAGTTTATTATGACCCAGGGAGTAAGAAAACACATAAATTATATCGGTTTCACAACCCACAGTGGTGATGCTGATGGGCTATGCAATGACATATTAAAGGTTGAGGGGACCTTCAATTTATATCCTTAAGAAACGAAGGTCATTTTGCAATCGCTGGGCAATAAAGCAGCCCAAAAAAAGGCCAGAGTGAAGCAGGTCACACAATAGCCTCTGTTGGTGTGAATACATTTGTGGATTTACTGGTGTGGCTATTAAAAGGGCATCTGGCTCTGAAAGCAAAGGCGAAGGCCAGAGAGGGATTCACACCAAACTCTAAAATGTCTATTTGTGCGAGTTAATAGCCCCTGCCACAAAAACCAAAGGTGAAAGAATCGCTTAATCACTGCATTGGCAACACCTGCTTCTGTGCATGCATTGAATTATGAATCATCTATGGGCACTTTATTCTAGTCTCACACTCAAATACACTCAATTTAAGGACCACTTGAAAATATGAAAAAAGTTTTGGCAGCGAGTGGCGTACCTGGAAATAGAAACTCTACCCAATGAATCAGTATTAAGTCAGATTGAACTGAGGTGGAAATGGAAATGCCATCTTGTGTTGCTCTACCCTGCGATGTCAGAGCGAACGAGGTAGCAGCTCAGCAAATATTAGTCTTCCGTCTACGAGGAGCCATTCAAAACTCCCCCCTGCAGAACCCTAATTTAAGCGTGCCACTACACTGAATAAGAATAATGTTTGGTAAGGTGTGGGATGCAAATCAAAGTCTCGTAAGAAGCACAAATCTTCCATCAGCAGCAGTAAAGGTCAAACATGCATCAATAAAGCATCTCAAGCACAAACACTGACACTTGGTTGACATTTTCCTCCAGTGAACCGCCGATCTGTCTGTGCACTTTATGTTGCCGTCTTTGGGTGAAGTGCTTAGTTTTTACATGAAACACTGCACACAACCCCTTGACCAGATGAAAGCAATTGTCGGGTGAGCTTTTTGATGTCTTTGTAATGCATATTTACTGTTTTGGTTAAAGTACTACGTTCATTGAAATGTCTTTTCATCTCAGGGCAGAGCTACAGTGAGGCTTTGAAAAGGGAAAATGCACGACTGTACCGTAGAAATTGATTTTTTAATGTCACAGTTTTCTCAAATGTCAAGCTTATGAAATATAATGAGCTTTGTTCCTGCTTCCGTTTGTTGTAGGATGAAAAAGAGGGACAAATCCTCATTAAAAATACATCAGCAATCTGAGTTCAAGCCACAGCAGCGTGGGGAAATCCGTTGTTCACTTCGTGTAGAACATCTTTACACAATGCTGCTATGAGGAATGCAGGTGGTTAGACTTCAAGAGAGTCCCTAAACATAACTCGACGGTGTTTCAAATACCTGCCTTTCAAGACATCACAGCTGGATATGTTTGACAGTACTTCAATATACCTAAAAAATACAGAAAGGTAGTGAATGTATCTTCTTTCAGCAAGTGTTGGGCTGACCATCTTAAAATACAATATAAATAATAATCATCTATCTGAGTGATCAAAGGTTAAAAAAAACCCTCCAAGATTTCATTCTGCTGCCTCACTCTGTTCACTTCCTACTTCAACTGTGATATCGTAGCAGATCTAGCCAATAAAACCAAATTAAATCAATCAATTCTGCACAGGTGTGAGCTCAAGCTCATCAGATGGTAATTGTTTTTGGGGAAATAAACCCACTATATCCTAATAATCCAATATGCAGATTGTAAAGTAACCTGACAGAATATAAACATGATCCCTGATCACTTAATGTCAGAAATTAAACAGTCTGTTTGTGATGAAATACTGCCATCACTGCTGACATTGTTGAGACATTTAGCATTTCCTGTGCCTGATATACATCCCATAATATTATTTTATTTTAATGTCAGCTAGTGGGTGCAGGAAATGTTGAGGAATAAATAATAAAGCTTTGATATCCCTTCATGAGAGGAAACAGTAGGCCTACAAATATTAACCCTGCGTTACATCAAAATATTTCCATTGATCCAGTACACGAGTAGGTAACTACTCGTGTACTGCTGGCCACCAGAAATGATAAATGCTTTCATATACTACAGAAATAAATAGCTAATGTTGTACCAAAACCAACAATACAAAGTACGCCTTCACGATATGAGGAAAACGATAACGATAAGAAGTCAATGAATCAAAATCAATGAAAGAGTTCATAAAAGCCAAACATCACCGTTTATATGTATATCTACTGTTCTTCATGTTTCACACAAGCAACCTTCTCAATCCAAAATATATCAATAAAGCTTTTGTGTTTCTTTTTCATCGTGGAAAATTCGGCTTATTGATGGATAGCCCCTTGGGATGAACCATCTCATTTTCGAGGGGGCCCAACACAGAATTGGTGGTGCTTTTATGAAATGCTCACAGCAAGATAGTGAAACTGCAATAGGTTTCAGGGCCTCTATAAAAAGTTAAAAAGACAATGTCTTGTATGAGATATATAGCATTAAGGATTATAACCTCACGTAACATGGTTATCTGTTATGAATTAGTTGTCCTTCATTAGGATACAGATTATTTATTTATTATTATTTATTTAGTCTATTTAGGTCTAAATGTGATGCAACTCTTTGAGACAAGCAGCCAGGTTAGTGGTGCTAGATTTTGGACTCTTACAATCAGTGTTAGAAAACACAATCCTTGACAATGAGTCTTGATTGGTGCCCCTCCCTCTGCAACTGACGGCGCTCTGTGAGTTTTTGGGGGATGTCAAGCATTTAAATAAAGAGACACACTCTGGATGTGGAGGAGACTGCAAAGTCTGCATCTCAATGCTTGCTCTGAGTCTCCAACTGAAAACGTATAATTCAAATGTTATAGAGAGATACAGGGAGGATTATAGTAAAGCACAAAACACCGGCATGAAAAGTAAATATGAGTAAATAAATCCTTTAGATGTTTGGGCTGGCCATAATGTTTAAAATCACTCAACATAAAGGAGAGTGTAGGTCCTGCTGAGTGAGTGCTGTTTGCAGCATCCTTTCTATGGACCGACTTCTTCTCAGCATTAATCCCTTTCAGTTTTAATCAGTACGTTTCAAGAGTTCTAAGCTAGAGAGGAAGCATCTTCTTGGGGATGTTGAAAAGCCGAGCACAGAGAAACAAAAGGCCCCGTCATCTTGGCCCTGTCTTGCGATGCCAGATATTTGTTGCAGTGGGTCTGGCAAAAGCGGCTTAAGAGTTAATTTCCTGGCAGTGATTTGTAGGAGAGCAGCATCAACAAGCTGCAGCAGACTGGAGCATGAAAACCATTACTTCAATCCCTCACTCCCTGACATTAATAGGATGAATAAATGTTTTTGTTCTCTGCTTAATTTGGATGAATTCATCCAAATGGCCATGAAAACAAGTAAATATCCATCTCAGCTCCCCTCCTGATAAAACAAGACAAAGAGAACTCACTCTGCACTCGCTTTTTTCTTCCACCTACTGTTAGAAAAAAACAAAAAAAGTCCTCTGCTCTGTGCCGGGCTCATATATCAGATGATAACCGAAATGAGTGAGACTGGGAACACATACTGAGGGAGCCTCTTTATTCTAAGTCGATTCGCCCTCGCCACACAGGAGGCTGTCATGTCAAATTTTATCCCGTAGTAACTCAGAGAGTGATTTTTGTGATCCCCGACATCCGATGTGACAAATGAGGTGCACCCAGACAGATTATATCCTGCACATGAACAAGGAGCAAAAAAAAAAAAAAAAAGACATTTTAACACTCTTCATTTTATAAAGGCGGTGCAGGGATACAATAAAATCTGTAGAGATGGAGCAGAGTATTTTGCATCAAGGAGAAGGCCCCATTTATACTTAGACACTCCATGTTTCTTGACATTGTGTCAAATCATCCAAGGAGCATTCAAGAGGGATCGACTAGGGATGGATTGTAGAATGATGCTGAAAGGTATAATTATATCCATCTATACAGGATGCATACTGTAATGTTGCAGCTCCCGTGTGTAAAACTACATTAGTGAGGAATTTGGGGTCTTTCCCCTGTAGTCATAACTACTGAGGAGAGCTCATTTACAGCATTTAACACTTGCAGTCATCACTGGTACATGAATGAATGCGTTTATAGACGTACTTTCTTTGAGCTTTACTTCTTTTAATCTATTTTCATTCTACTTTAAGCTAATGACTTAGCAGCTAAAGATGGTGATAACATATATTGAGCATGTGGAATACAGTGAAGTCATAGACATTGTTGGACAGGACAATAAATCAATATTGCAATAGATTGTCCGAAATATATTTGAAAAAAAAAAAAGAAGCTCTAAACAAATGTCCCCGCCAATTTGACTCACTAGGTCACTATTTTGTTTTAATTGGCCAAAAAAGAAAAGTTGACAGTGGGATAAAAGACTAAGAAGAAGACAGCAGGTTGATGTCAGACAGCGGTAAAGACAAGTGAAGAGATATGAGAGAAGAAAATGCAGTGAATCAATGCATGGTTCCTGCACTCTTACTTGTGTCATTTTATATTTTTCAGTTAATTATCGATAAGTTAGTTATCAATTATCACAAATCACATGTATTGATTTGATTCCCACCACTATTACACAGTTAATCAAAGCACTAAGAAAGTATACTCAGTTTGAAAAAAATAGCCCACCATAGCCAGCGTCAACTTTTATAAAATATTAAATGTAACTGAAACAACAATGAACAAAAAAATACTCGCTATAATAGAAAACTAACAACAGGGCTCATTTAGGCTGCGCAGTGAGAACGTAGTCTTTTATTCTTGGAGCTTAAAGACTTTAGAATTTACCCTTTCACCAAAGTAATGTTTTCACATTTAGTGATTTAGTTGTATTCCAATTTTTGTAACACAGGAATTCTAAATATGTTGAATTGCCACGTGAAGCCAAGTAATAGGACACACTGAAGTAACCGACATGTTCTGATCCTTACACAGTTTGATCAGTTCATTATCAGTCGGGTGACACAGCATTGTATCTGCAAAGAATTGTATTTTCTAAAGAATATTGTCTCGATCATTAATCTAGTTATTCATGTGTCTGTGTTTGTAATTGTAAGCAAGCTGTAACTGCAAACTGTGAATGTCTGTAAAAAATAACTGCTTCAGCACACTTTATCCTTCTCTAGTGGTTTTAGCAGTTTCCAAACTGCTTCAGCCGCTTTCCCACAGCATGCTGGACTGGAGGAGACCTGACCCCGATTTCCTGTAACCAAGGAAATACAGAGGCGGATTGCAGATATTGTGCTCTACAGGATGTTGTTGAAGTAGTAATACAGGTCATCTAAGATGTCATCTGGATACTTCTTGCCTGAGGTCTGAAACCATTTACACTTATCACTTCAAGTGTCTTATATCCGGATCAGGTCCAGATGCGATTTAATACACCTTCATATACACTTAGCCACATATGGGTCAGGAGGCCCTGAGCACAGCGGGAGCACTTCAACTCTCAGTGGAGCTCGGCAGCACGGCTGCAGTGGGAAACAAATAACAAACATGTGTGACTCTTTCGCTCTACAATATTGTTCACACACAAGCCCAAATATCCTCTGCTCCCCAAATCCCTGGCTGAATTACCCACACTCCTCTTCTTTAGTTTAGCACAGGGACGTAAGAGGGAGAGGCAGACTCACTTATCACACACAGACCCTGGGACACCTGCACACACACACTCATACAGCAGACTGAGGTTATTTTGATTGGATCTAAAACTATTCTTTTGAAGGCCTGAATAACTCCGGTGGACTGAGGTGACGGTCCATAGCGGGGACAGTCCCACCATAAAATAGCTGCGATCAGATAGATAAGAGAGATAGACATCAGAGGTCACACATAAACCCTGTCAGAGGTGAAAACACTCGACAAGAACACACTGTACTTGACCATTCTCTTTTTTTTGAGAGCAGTTGGCTGAGAGAGTGGAGTCTCACCTTGAGTTTTGGCAAGAGAAGCAGCCTTTGTTAATTTTTAATGCATTTGGAAACTAGTAATTAAGTCCCTCCCCCCCAATGGACTGGGAAATTGACATGCTCTGGAGAGCCAGTGAGTAATTATATTTGTAAAGAGCAGTGATACAAGATACTCCCCTCTGACTGGGACTCATTACACATCATTAGAGAGGCGCGGCAACTAGACACACGCACACGCTCCACATGCACATCCCTTATGCACTTGGGCAGACAAGTCGCACACTTTGACACGAAAAACAATGTCTTTTTTTCTCCATCTCTCTCTCTCTCTCTCTCTCTCTCTCTCTCACACACCACACACACACACACACACACACACACACACACACACACACACACACACCTCCACACATCGATGAGCAGAAAACTCTCTGGTAAACAAAGTCTGCTCTTCAGGTCACTGTCATGTCCTAACAGGACAGTCTGTAAAACTCTATTCTCCACATCTGATCCCCGTATCATGACACAGCGGTGGGTCAATAAGTAATTAAAGATTCATCTGATATGAATTCTCATTCATCTAAATAGAGAAAGGTTGAGATATGAAAGTTTCCAAATGGGGCCTCTGGAGGATTGTGGTCCACCCTTTGAAGCAATAATTACCATTACAGCGGCGTAGGGCTAAGAGCTGCAGGGGGATGATAGAACAGCTCTGGAAACTTAGCAGCCTCTGCTTTAATTGGAACAGGAGTGGCAGCAACTTGACGTTTTAGATTCTGCGAATAGAATTTGTACAACTCTCCTCGTGTTGCCTCTTCTTTCGACAGTACTTTTCCTCTCCTCTTTCCTCAGTATGCGCTTCCCCCCCCCCCCACACACACACACCCTAAGAGTATATTATCAGTTTGAGCTTCTCTTGAGAATGAGCAGATGCCATGCATACATTATAAAACCATGCTGAAATATAGACTACACCCACTGCGGCCTGTTTTCTGAAAGAACACCAAACAAGTTCTAAATCTATATTTCATAACAAACTGAGAGCTGACTTTCAATTATTTTGCTTCTTTTCAGTGAAATGTGGAAATACTTGTACTTCAAAAACAGATTAAAGGAAAAAAGAACTAATGCAATAGTTAGATAAAGCATTAACACCTAACTCTCGCAGAGGTACGGGGCTGTCCAATTGCTGGTGAAAAAATGTTTTGCATTCTCCACATCAGAATGCTTTCAGTACAAATTTGTTAGTGAGGGCTGTTGTTGCCTTATAGTTTAGGCCTATTATTTCTGTGAAAGGAGTTAAGTATTCAGATTGTTGTGTGTATTTCAAAGGTGTTTACTGCATTATTAATGCTGTATTCGGATTGCGGCGGGACGGCGGGAGAGCTGTATTAGTGTCAGAAAGCAGAGTTTTGAGTTGCCTTGTCTGCTTTCACTTTAAACTCATTATCTTGTCTAATTCTCTCTGCCTCCATTATTCCCTCATCCCTTTAAGCAGCCTAATTAAAAGAGCTTTCATTTTTTCATTAATATTCATTTATTTATTTATTTTTCATTCTACTCCAAACTGCTGTAGCCGGCCTAGAATCTAAATGACTGATTCCCCCCCACTATTATTTATCTAAAGGGAGTTCTGCTGCACAGTACTTGAGCTAAAGCCACAGAAGAAGAAGAAGAGGAAGCTAAAAAACTGCAGTATTTACTCTCATGTAGCTGTCAGATGACCCGACGCTTAACTGCATGTGTAAAGCTTTAACTATGTGTGCAGCAGCTAATGCAAAGAGTCCAGTACAAACAGTTTATCTCCCCCAACTTAATGCCGTCTAGACTAGATTAGTGCCGAAACTGTTAGCGACACCATTATTCAATAAAAACTGCAAACAAATATGAAATGAAGACATGTAATTATAATTTCTCATGTTCTGAGTGTTTCAATTCTCACTTTATGACAGAAAATCTTCAGACAGCTTAGTGTTAATTGGCCCATCATGGTCTGATTTCTGTAGCCTGGGTTTTATTTGGCTTATATGAGTGTGTCTGTAATAACAGTTTAAAGCCGTACCATGGGGAGATTATCAGACCATGCTACAGCGATGGACATTATCGCTCAACTACATGCATCACTTCTTCTCTGCTCATTTCTCAGAATGGCTGCTGGGGAGCTCACCAAGAGAGTTGTGTGTGTGTGTGTGTGTGTGTGTGTGTGTGTGTGTGTGTGTGTGTGTGTGTGTGTGTGTGTGTGTGTGTGTGTGTAGCTGGGTAAATCTCAACTGTATGTATGTGTGGCTTGTTTTAGCTTGTGTCTCACTAGTATATTTGTGTGTGTGAGTGTCAGATGTTCCAAGTACTCATATGTGGTGTTTGAGGGGGTGTGTGCATGCATGTAGAATGACATTTAGCGAAATGTGGCAGCGAGAAAAGAAACATCTGACTCATAATTGAAGTGCCATGAAAGAAATATGATCATGAATCTGTATTAGGACCTACGTGCTCGGCTTTAAACCAGCAGCAGGAGCGCGAGGCGGCGTGCTCAGCCAGCGCTCTGACTACCTTACCACCCTGAACGCTGATTACAAAACCTCAAAATGATACTACCCGAAAAAAAATGACAGAGGAAAACACAGCACGTTCACATCGAGCAACTCTGATGACAAAATCGATAGGCCGTAGCGCTCTCATCTCCATCAAAAAGAGAGGCTGAGGATGAATGTAGTGGTGCCTGTGTGATTCAACCACACCAGTCATCTCAATGTCCTGGAGGATAAAGCGGCAGTTAGTCCTCAGTCACCCTCCTGCTCTTGACATGTGGAGCTCTCTGAGCTGCAAGGTGAGGTATAGACCACTTCTTTAAGGAGATGTAGGTGATATTCTGTTTATATCAACGGATGCTATGACAAAAAGAGGAAAGCTAGCAATAGATTCATTCAACTGCCAAGGAGGCGAATCCAAAGCAGCCAATACAGCTTAGTAACTCCGATGCTGCTCCTCCCTTCTGACTGTTTAAATCAAAGCTGTGTCTAGTTAAAATCCCCTGCCATGGATTGTATATACAGTATATATATATATATATATATATACGTATATATATTATTTCCTATCTCCAAGTGTTTCATGCAAATACATTTTAGAGGTCTAAAATGTGAAACCATCCAATCTGTAACAAGAAAAAATAGTAACTATAAAATGAGAAATATAATGCTTAACTTAATGAAGCAGATAATCCTTTTCCCTCATTTTTTTCATGTCTTGGTAATCATCCTGTGACCATTTACGTATATCAAGTTGACATTTAGAGCATCCTGACCCCCAGGTTGGGAGCTATGGATATGACATATTTCATTGAGCCACTTTGCCCCATTTGTGAACACAAAGTATTTTAAGACACACACTGTGGTGATATGCTCCTTCATCATGATGATCATGCCAGTTAATGCACAGATTAAATACTCAGAGGATTCATTCCTCAGGAGGATAAAGGCGGTCAGGGTGCCTTTGTTTTTAAATGGGTGGAGGGGTCTCAGTTACAGGAAATAAAACAAAGCTAAGTTTTAGGAATCAGTTTCTGGATGGAAAAAAAAAATGGTACGGTGTATTTCTCTTACAATAAAACATACAACATGTATTGTTTTAGTTGACTCAAGGATGAAATCAGTAAGTGAAATATTTAAAGACACAAATATAAGTTTAACTTGACGGTGATTTCGAAGGATATGTAAAGAACACATAATAAAAACTAAAGATATGTCCTTTATATTAATAGCACACAACAAGGCAAAATCTGAGGCAATATTCTCAACATTTTCAACCAACAACATGACATTTCAGTTTATGTTCAAAGCGTTTGTAGGCCGTAGAGAAGCACTTTAAATGTAAAAAATGTTCGAGGCGGGAAATCGGCTGTGTCAGAGAGATGGATGGAGAAGGTACAAAGCTCGGGTAGTGTGCTAACAAACTCCATTTTGTGTTGCTGCAGCTGTTTCCATGGAGCTCTCTCACCCTCTCTCTTTCTCTGCCACTCCACTCTCTCTCTCTCTTTCTCTATCGCTCTCACACACGCACACACAAGTGTCTGAAAGAGGATTCAGCTGTGTGAGTCAATCTGCAACCAACCAAAACTCGGAGAGTTGCTCCAGCATCACGCCCATCTCATCATTTTTTTTTCTTCTACCTCATTACAATAATTTCTTAAATTATTCGAAACCCCAGTCACAACAACAAACCCACATTCTGCACACTCAGTTACTGTGATCTTGATACACATGCTCCAAATCCACACGAGACACTGGGACCAGTCCTTGTATTTTATAGTGACATGTTTTTTTTTTCCCCCTCCGCCTTATTTGGAGTGGATGTAGCAATCAGCAGCGCTCATTACACCTAGCTGCCCTACAAAGATGGCCCAGAAAAATGCCCTTGAAGGCGAAGGAAAAAAAGAAGAAAAAGGGAAAGGATGCTTACCCAGGACTCCGACACGGTAGTTGAGAGTGATAACGATGACATTTCCGTAGCTGGCCAGCACGCTCCCATCGATCATGTTGCCCGTCCCCTCCATGTAGGATCCTCCGTGGATGTAGACCATCACAGGCTTGGCCCCGGTGTCTCGTATGTCTGCAAGAGCGGCCATCATTAACACATTCACATAGCCATCCACCCACTCTGATCAACGGGTTCAGCTCAGATTCAGATACAGCAGATACAGCGACATGGTGGCCACAAACAGACAAGCTGATGGTCCCCTCTCAGATACCAGCTTCATCCAATATGCTATCCTACCAATAAAAAAAGAATTCTATTTCACTCCATCTGCTCTATTAAAAAAAAATATATATACAGTATATATGTGGAGCTTAACTATTAAAATAATTGGCCATCTCAGCTGAAAATGTAGCTTATATTTAATTGACTTATCATGAACCATGTCATGAATGTTGTGGTTCTTGTTGCCTTGCAGACGCTCATCCTCCTATAGACACACAGGAAGCCATTAGAGAGAATAAAAAAGGAGGTATGCTGACACATCTCCGAACTGGAGAGAAGGCTAATCTGGCTTGACAGTGATAGGGGGGAAAACGCGCTGGCAAATTACACAATGCTCCTTTTTCTTTTTTTTTTTTTTTTTTTAGATAGGCCTTTCTCTATTGAAAAATACATATGCATGTTCTTGCTTTGCATTTGCTCATAGTCAAATTTGTGCCTATTTTTTGGTAAAATGTTGTTTATTCTATTCCGGACTTGGGGCTTGATTCCCAGCTGGAGCGACACTCCAGCCAGATAAAGCCCATCCAGAGGTAGAGGGGAAGAAAAAAGCCTCTGTCTGAGGAATGGACTGAATTACTGGCTGGCTAGCTCGAGCTGGGAGACAAGACAAGAAACTCTCTCTCATTTTCACTCCCCACAACCCCCGCCTGCCCGCCCGCCCCCCTGCGTTCTCTGTAGCTTCTCGCCTTCCCCTCCCTCACTTTGTATCGCTTTCACTCACAGACTCGCCCCTGTATCTCTCCCGCCTTCCCTCAATCTCTGTCCAACTCCCTGCCTGTCTCTCTCTCTCTCTCTCTCTCTCTCTCTCCCTCTTTTCCCCCCCTGAAGCCTCAAGAGTGGTGAGAATGAAAGAGGGTGGGAGTGCAGCAGAGGAGTGAGGAAGAGACAGAGAGAAAAACACAAAGATAGACCGGAAGGAAGGAAGATAGAAAGAAAGGAAGAATATAAAAAGGAGATTCAAAAAGAAAGGCACAAAAATGACAGAAAAAAAAGAGAAAGCAATGGACTCAGATTTAAAAGGATGGCATTGTATTTTGGTTGCTATGGTTACTGAGAGCCAAAATTCAAATCCCAAAGAACTGCTAATCACGGACCACATCCTGCACAGCCTGATCTGCACCCATCTGTAGTCTCTGCTAGTCGTCAATTTAACAAGCTCGACACAAAGGACAAATACTTAAAGGCGCTTCGTAAAGACACGGTTTTCCCATGAAGCCAATAACCAGGCTCAGCCTTGATATACAGGTTTCTTTTACCCATGGTTCCCCTGGTTATTCATAGCCCTGTTAGGTTTAAAAGCAAAGCAATAACTTGTATATGATGTGGCCTTATTTATGGCTGGCTTTATCTTGCTGGTATCTGAGAAGGCTACACAGTGAAATGTGATTTAGAGCTGACACTTCTCTTTGCACACACTTATCTTATAGACAAGAGGAGGAGGAGGAGGAGGAGGAGGTGGAGGATGCATGGGGTGAGGAAGCATGAAGTCGTAGAGGGGGATAGGGAGGGTCTTGGGGAGGCAGAAGGGGAGAGAAACAGCAAAAAGATATCCTGCACAAGCATCTCAAACAGATGGGCCACAGATACAACGAGAATGGCAAAGAGGAAGAGGGGGCAGAAATAAGAAAAAGAGATTAGTCATGTCAGTGTTATCAGCCACCTCTTTTGTTGATTCACATCGGGTCTCAATGACAGTTTAATCCCTTGAAGAGATCGAAATAAGACATTGAGGCTCCACTTGTCCTAATCTGTTTATTGACTTGCTCTGATGTGATTTGTGTCAGAGCAAAAATATACATGCAACAGATCCCAATTGGAGTTTGGTCTGTAGGGAGAAATAATAATCATTTCGAGCTACATCCACATCTGGGCTGTAGCACAGCATGACGCAGAGGTAATGAGGTGACTAGCTCTTCTCAAACCAATCACATCAGAGCTTTCGCGGCCACAGTGGACGCCTTATCTGGTGACACAGCGCCTAACCCCTGAAATAAATAAATAAAACAGGTTCTTTCTAATTCACTCACTTCTCTGTGGCAAACACATCATTACATCAAAATCTTATTCACAGCATCAAAACACAGCACAGAGCTCTGTGCGGGGAAAGAAACAGAGATATGTTCATTAATTCACAAATATTGCTTTAAAAAAAAACTCCATGCACAGCGAGAGGGAAAAAAAAAAAAAAAAAAGGAGACAAATAAACTTTTTTGGAGATGAACTCAAATATAAGTGCATGATAGAGATGTAGATGAAAGCAGATGTAGGGTGGAGTGTGAGGTGAACAGAAAAATAATTGATATAAAACATCATCTTCTCAGATCTTTCTTTCAATCAGACATGTTGAATCATGCAACATCTACAGTGACAACAAACTAACCGTCTTCAACAGTAGAAACAAATGACAAACTGGCCATAAATAATAATTCAACAATCAAAGGGGTTTGATTCAGTGGACTTTCCTTTGGTTAAATAGAACAACACCTACAAATAAATCACAGGGCTTGAGTTTCATCAGGACCAAAAGAACACAACCTTCCTCAGGTGCGTCAGAGTGCCTGTGGACTGATTGGAGTGCCAGTGGGAGGCAGAATTCAGGCCTGTGCTGAGACTGTAAGTGTTCTTGCTTCAAGTGAAACTCACCAGGAGGGCTGGAAGCAGCTCCGTCCTCCTCTATCTTCTTTTCTCTCTCTCTCTCTCCTTCTTGCACTTTTTTTTTTTGTCCTTTGCCTCTCCCTCCATTGAAACAGTCCGTCATATATATCTGACACTAAGCGCCCCAGAAGCAGCCTTGACACTTTAGGATCGGGACAGGACACAAAAAGGCGAGTGGAGATAAGTGTCGGTGGCATTCACTGTGTCAACACTTTGTGAAACATGGTGGCTGTCAGCGGCTATCAGTGAGGTCTGAGGTGGAGGACGGGGAGGGGATGGTGGGGGAAAAACGGGTGACAATGTCCTGATGTGGCAGGACATGACACGAACCCTACTGTAGTGCTCTCGTCACGCCAAGCTTCACGCTCCTCTCATGACAAGTCCATTACAAGCCATGTTCACGTTTCAGAACCGGGTTTGGTTTTAAGCGGAGAGCTGCTTGCTGAACAGGCAGTGTAATTACACAGAATTATACAGCAGTGTGCGTTCAAGTCTATGACAGTTCTCTGAATGTCACTGGATGTCCGCTTAATATTCTCTTTATACTGAATCAAATGAAGTGGCACTGAGTGTGACTCGGCCTCGGAGGGGAGAGAAGGCTGAAGTGAAAGAACACACAGTGACACATTTTCAATTTTGAAATCAGAAAACAGTCGAAGGAGGACCAGAAAAAAAAAAAAACAGTTGCATACTGATTTTGTTAGCTCGCCTTTTTCACGTCAGAATGATGGGCAGAAAAAGATATAGAATTAAATAATGAAATCTGTTTATATTTTCTCTCGATCTACATGACACTTATCATTATAAATTGGTATTATTATGGTTGTTGTTGGAGCCATAGAGAAAATCTGGTTTATTTAAACATACTGTGACTTGAATAGTTTCTTAGTTAAAAATTCATATACCTTCATTTTCATTTACAGGATTTAAAAATATATATTATCTTTACCTTGTATTTATCTAGTAGGTTTATTTTTGCAGAACAGGGTAAAAACATGTCCTCATTTAATTTGTTTTTTTTTATAACTAATTGATCCGGCTGTCAGAAAACGCAGCGAAGTGTAGTAAAATTGCCACGAGGCAACATGTTAGCACGTGCTGGGGGAATGCATTCAACCCACCAGGACGGGGAGCAACATTTTCTTTGTACCTCCGCCTGTAACAGGCATCTTATATAGTTTGTGAATCAGTTGATAGTGTTAAGGGCATAATGTTTCATTTAGTAACCATTGATTTTGTGGAATAAATCTTCAAAATATTTAATTTAAAATCTGCCTTGTTTTATTTGGAACATAAAGAAGTTTGCCTTTTGAAATCTCGAGTCAGAAAATTCACATCCTGCAGGAGTGGCAAAGGAGATATTTAATTTAAGTTTCCACTACAGTTAAAAATGCCATCACTGTCATATTTCCACTTTTATTGTTATTATAGGTCTCTGTTGTCAGTATTTGGTTGATGCTTTCTTGACATATCCAATCCAATCCAGTTGGGGCAATTGGCTGTTCAGCCTAGTACTTGCTCATTGGTGGATTAATGTTTGTTCTATAAAAATAGTGTGAAGAAAAGTATGGTTTTTATGTAGAGATCATGTTGCTGATTTGGAGCTATAAACATAAAAACAATAACTGATTGACTTGATAATTGTTGGAGCATCTGAGTTGTTTCTTGTATATGTGAAGCTCATTTTAGCCAAGCAGTGGATAAACAGAAAGAAGATGTGTGTGTGCAGTGTGTGTGCTCTACTATGAGTCTTGACGTCTCTACAGCAAATGTAATGGGAAGAATGACCTTTGCATGAAGGTGACTTTTTACCTGCTGGCTGGTGTGTGTGTGTGTGTGTGTGTGTGTGTGTGTGTGTGTGTGTGTGTGTGTGTGTGTGTGTGTGTGTTTGTGTGTTTGTGTCTTAAATATGATGTAGGAAACAGGGCAGGCAGGGAGGAGGAGAGTGTGTGGGGATAAAGAGAAAAGAGAGACAGGGATAGAGTGAAATAAAAGGGCAGACATGGTGAGAAAGCCTACAAGGCTATTAGCCAAAGCCCCCTGTAGCTGGCCTGGATCGAGAAGAGAGGCGGAGGCTGTAGAGGTGCTGTCATCCCTAAGACTCACAGACATCAGTTTGCTCCTTGAGTGAACGAAGACTAAACCTTTAGTCTTTTAGGGAGAGCCTGCTGTCCTATGTTGTTATGGTACAAAAAACCACCGAAGGTTTGACAAAGATAATTCACACAGCAAAAGCCCTCAGATGTGCTGTTGAGCTGCATTAAGAAAGAGGGAAAGTGCCTCTCGGAACTAATTCAAAGCTAATCTTCTCTCTTGTTCCATTCTCCAGATTTTTCAAAAGCAGCCTGTTTTTTAACATGTTTTTGCCTTGCCAATTATTTTGTGCCACTCAAGAGTAAAAGACAAAGACTAAAAAAAAAAAAATAGATGACAACAGAAATCTGGCTCGCACATCCTTTGAAATGGCCCAAATGAAGCCCTTGTGGATCAGCCATTAGCAGCAATGCTTATCTTGGAAAGACGCTGAGCAGCGGCATTCAACATATCTATGCATAAATGGTCTTCAAGGGGGCACGAGTCCTCATCCTTGCCACATCAGAGAGAATAGGATAGCAGCAGAATGAGGAGAATGGTGTGTGAATCGCCCCCACTGTCGAATCACTGGTCTCCAGCCTGCATGAGCTGAGCTGAGGGCTTTGCTGGATGGGGATCCAGTCAGGCCTGTGCAATGGAATTAATGGTAATACCCGGGCAGGTGGAGCTCAGCTCTGCTCTCTGGCACAGCAACGACTGAGAGGGGGGTGGGTGATGTGTGTGTGGGTGTGTGTGTTGTTTTCTTCATTTTGCTTCTAGAGCTTGGATGCAAGGATTGTGTGTGTGTGTGTGTGTGTGTGTGTGTGTGTGTGTGTGTGTATACAAGTGTGTGCCTGTGTGCATGCTCCACTGATTTAATGAGTGGGTGTACATGTCTAAGTGTGTGCACATTCATACTGTGTGGAAGCATTCCTCCTGATTAGAGCTAGAGTCTCTAAGTGCCAAATGACAAACACACACGCACACACAAAACACACACGTTTATTTTTCATCAGTGGGAGATGGCTGAGGCAGCAGTGGTGCGAGACGCTCTAGAGTCGGAGTGGGCACGGCTGTCTCTCTCCGCCTCACACTGGGCACGGTACCTCGGCACCACTGCCATGCTCCACCTGGGAGATTTAGCTTCTACACAGCCTCACTTCCTCTGTTTACATGCCCACCTTTATCTAACAACAGCAGGTAGGTGATTGAAAGCGTGCGCTCACTTTTAAAATTTTGCAATAACCGCCTCTATAATATTGAGTCTTGATTGTGGGCCGATGTAAATCGCAGCAACTTGGCCCAGGCACTCGTGTGGCTAGAGGGAGTGATGTGTGGAATTTGAATGCACCATGGGGGGAGCCAGGGATTTGACTGTTGCTTTGACAGACAGGCGGACACACAAATGGACAGACAGAGGGGACAAACACACAGAAAGGCTGAAGAAGGGACAGCCAGTTGAAAGAAAATAAGTTACAGCTAATTAAAAAAATTTCTCGCTACATGTTTTATTTTGCTTATTTCCCTGTCTTGGTTATGTTTTTTTTATTGGCTTTTCCACTGCTCCCCCCCCCCCCCCCCCATACATACATTTTGAACTTATACAATATTAATCAATAACACATTTCATTATAATTCTTTGTCAATGTGAAAAATCATTTATTGTTCTAATAAGACTTATTTGAATTTGAGTTTAAAAGTATGTCTGGAGGGTTATAACAGGCAGAAGGGCGGCTCAAATGTGGAAGAAGGAGGATGGAATTAGCCAAGGATAGTCAGACTGCCAACTGAGACAGCATGGTAATGTTGGGATGAACAGACTGAGAGATGGAGGGGGTTAGATGGGGAAAAAAGAAAAGACAGCAGCTCTCTGGACTGAATGAGAATATGTGGATACAAGTTGCATCAGCTGAAGAGTGACAGGGTAGGATGTGTGCTTGTGTTATCATTCTACTTGCCCTTGAAGTTGATTTTCATTGGTAATGCAGGCCGTACATTTACTGTAGGCAAGGAGATAGCTATTACGGGCAATAATAGTACAGCCACTTGTGAGAGCAGCAGTATGTAAGACAGCTTACAAGGACTGTGTGGTTAGTGCAGCGTACTCAGCCATCCTTTACTGAGAAGAGAAGTCGTTCTGTCCCACATAGGGAAAGGGGGGAATTACACAGAAACAAACAGATGTCCCTGAACACTGGTTTCATATGTCGGGCCATGACACATCATAACAGACACATTCACCAGAACAATGAGAATCTTCTGGATCATATTTAGGGATTGATGGCCGACTCGGTCACACATGCATTAGTTACAGTGCTGTGGCAGAGATTCTGCTGGGACTGTATTGTGCTGCTACGGTGATGCTCCGTAAATAGCATTAGTTGCGCTCAGTAAAGAATAGACTTGTCACATTTTCAGTGAGGCTAGTCTTTCACAACAGCTTGGGGACCAAGCCACTGTGTACGCATGCAAAGACCTGCCAGACAAAGGGATTGGCACTTGTCAGCAATTTTGAACGGACTTGGGGCTACATGTGGGTTCGCTTCAGGGGAGACAAACATACACACATGCACGTATACACATAGTGGAGCAGAAAACTGAAGGCAATTTGGCTTCAGAAGCAACTGCTCGCCCTGGGCTTGAATGAAGGAACACCTGTGTGTCAAAAGCGGTGCCATGGCAACGCTTCCTGTTCTGTGATCAAGGCCAGCATGAGGCTTCTTTCTGAGAGAGAGGAGCCCACTGGCAAAGAGGAAGGAGCTTCACTACAGCGCCTTAAACATCTGGAAAGAACCCTGACTTTCCAGGTTCGGCTGGGATCAAAAACCAAATGAAAACCTCATGTGTTGATAAAATGAAGACAACGTAGAACTTAAAAAAATCTGCAGTTCCTTTAGCGTCCACTTGAGGTTGGCTCCAAAAACCAAGGAATCCCCATTAGAGTCAAAATTCAAATTCAAATTCTTACAGCAGAACCTAACATGTTTTCAGCTTGGTTAGTTTCTTTAAGTCATTTATTTATTGTTAAAAATTGTATCAAATAGTTAGGATCAATTAGGCATAATTAGCTGCGTGGCTGCTTTGACTGACACGTGGGCATGTTTTACTGTAGCTGTTTGCAAGGAGGCTATGCTTCACATTAGCCTATCTTAGTACTGACCTTAATTTGTCGGCTTTGTTCACGTTGTTTTTAATCATTCAACCTGTCATTACTCCACCTCTTTAACTCTCGATTAGCCGGAAGTAAGTTGGTGTTAGTATTTCCAAAATGGCAATCTAATCATTAGGCATCATAACACCTCGTCAGGAACCAATGAGTGGCATCACTGAGACTGTCTGTCTTCTATACGGACTATGATAAAAGCGCTCCACTAGTCCTACAGCAAAACCATGTGAAAACATACAAGACAATCAAGTGAAAGAATGTGGCAACTTGAAGTGATGTCTCAGTATTTCTGCCAAATAAAAAGGTCCACAAGTCCTGAACGATTACAGTACAGTCTCTAACAGACGTACACTTGTTAACCAATTATACACATAACGTGCAGACATCAAATCCACCCATAAAAAAACACAAGGGTTTTAAGTCAAGGGCTTTACCTTAATACCAGCATTATGCTTGCATCACCTGCGTGACTGTTTAAAAAATAAGACAAGGGCGGGGCGATATCAAGGGTTTGATTTAGATTCAGAGACTTAAGCCGTTTCTGTTGCAGCACAAGAAGCGTCTCTCATTCTAATCTCGGCAGAGATCCACCCTGAGCCAGGAATATCCCAAGATAAATATGGAAAGTGAA
Source organism: Labrus bergylta (assembly GCF_963930695.1). Taxonomy (NCBI): domain Eukaryota; kingdom Metazoa; phylum Chordata; class Actinopteri; order Labriformes; family Labridae; genus Labrus; species Labrus bergylta. The sequence continues at coordinate 11,862,236 of NC_089203.1, read as the reverse complement.
CAATGCGATTGCTGAGCAGCAACTTCCCATTTTCTACACCTCTCGCCTCTAATCCTCTCCAGCAGCACTCCTGAACTGCCGCTCCTCATCTAAATCTGCTGGCAGGCCGGGTGAACGGTCTGATATTACACTGCTGCTTCACTTTCCCGCCGCCATTATTGCCACACATACAGCTGCTGGTCACATGTTCAGAGGGGGCTGTTAACACTAGCTCTGCCTTTTCAGTAACAGGGACCCCAGTCACCACAAGATATTCTGGTTATCTAGACAGCTGCTAGATTACATCTGACTGAAGCCAAACACGCTCACACATTTGATCAAAGTCATTGTTCTACAAACTGTAATATGATAGGGATGCTTGATGAAAGCATTTGCAATTAAAGACAAAAATAAATCAAACAAAACCATAAATGATCGGATAAATCTTTAGAAAAAAATCATGCATCATCTTTGTTCACCGTGGAAAATACCTTCATCTTCATCACCGTCGTTATCCGATAAATCCTCGCCCTGTTTTTTTGCATGGGCCCCTGTTATTGAAGCAGGGAGAGACACAGAGAGGCACAGGGAAATTCAAAATAGCATGTTTGGCAACAAAAAGATGAGGAAAGAGGCAATTCAAGAACAAGCAGTATTTCAATATGTCATGTGAAATTGTGTTAATTTAAACACACAATTCCAATAATACAATTTGTCAAGGGAAAGTTAACAGTCGCAGATTATTCAATTTGATTAAAAAAAAATGAAAAGCATATATATATAAAAAAGTACATTTGGTGTAAATCAACAAAACATAAATTGAAGGGTGTAATTTTAACACAAGTCTGTTCTTGAAGCATATTTGGAGAAGAGTCATACACACTGGCATATCCAATAATCTTTTAGTTTAAATTAATTTTTTCAACAGCTGTATTAAAAACCATTTATTTGGATATTACCATTATAACCAAAAAGGACTGTTTTCAAAAATGTTATTTGTCTAAAATGTAAAACGTGTTAGTGTTAAAGTCACAGGACTTCAGCATATTAAAACAATACTTTGGTGACATTCTGTCCTCTCTGGAATATTACACTTACATACATTTCTAACTAGGACATTCTGTGTAAGAGACCTAGAGACCAGTAAACTAACATGAACAGAAAATGTAGTTACTGGTAAGATAAAGAATGTAAAATCAGGAAGCAGAAAACTGTTGGGAGAACTGTGCTCACAGTACAAAAAGGCACTCGTGCAGGAGTGCTGTGTTCAAACTTCCCTTGAGGTGGGGGGGTATGAATAAATCACAAGATTGCGTGTATCATGTATACTCAGTGATGTGTGCAGTTACTTCAGCTTGTTTCTTTGCCCTTAACAATAGGTAATATGCTGTTGTCCTTGTGCTACGTTGTGTAGTATTCAAACCTAGCCCCCTGGGCGCCTGCGCACCATGTAACAATGTGGTATACAAGCTATTTCTTTGACCTACCACACACAACAGAATCACTTTGACATCCATGTATAATCATGTTTTGTTGCCCACTAGCAGCAGACATTACACAGCAGATTACTCTGTAGGTCAGTCCATCAGTCAATCAATTTAATAGTCCATAATCTTCTAACAACTTTTGAATATTTTGAAATGTTGGTAATACCCTGACCTTTCATCTAGCACCCTGTCAGTTCAGATCTTCCTCCTGAGAAATGCCCAATACAGCAGATCCTAATACTTGTGGTGACCTCAGACTTTTTCTCCATTGCAATAACTAAGCCAGAATACATTTGAGTTAATAACAATATCAAACGGTCTGTTTTTTAAGTGATTCCATAAACAGTTCGTATTTACCAAAAGATGTTCACACAGTTTGTAAATGAAAAGGTGGACATCAGACTCTCCTCAAAACTAACATCTTCTAAATGATTTAATAACATACCTAAGTTTTAGAAACATCTACTGAGTAAACTTATCATGTGACAAAAAACTCCAGGATCTGAGTCCAAAAATATATTTTCCTCACTTTCTGCAGTACCTTGAGGACAAGCTATCAACTTGTTAAACAACTAACATCCTGTGTAGCAGTAAATCAAATGTGGATATTCTTAAAAGATGATTCAAGCCACTTTAAACTGGGTTGTGTGGTTTCCAAGAATCTTCTGCTGTTTAAAGGGCCAAAAGTAGAAAGGCTGCCGTGCTCCTACTCCTCTGTTTCACTGTGTTTTCTCATATACAGTCTAATAAAGGTTTAAAGAGAAAACCAGGGATAGAGAATTAGGAGATGGAAACCTTTATTATTTCCGCAACCTGACATTATTATAGCACTTTCAGCATTGTGCAGCATTTCTTAAGTAATGTTGGCTTCCAGATGAAGTCCGACCTGAAACATTCAACCAGCGTTTTGTGATATGACACTATTCTGCCTAACAATAAAGGGCATAGCATCTCTCCTAATGGGCAGATTCATTTATCTCTCATTTGCAGTGGTTTAATAGCTACAGTATTTATAACAATAATGCCTACATCACAATATTTCAAACGTGTAAATGTGATCTGTGTGTAAAGGAACAATGCAAGGAAAGAAGCTACATGTGTCTGAGACCAAGCTGAGCCCTGACAATTCAAAAAATGGCTAGACACATGAATACTAATGCACCAGATGTAGGCACACCTGGCTTTTAACTGGAGTGGAAGATGACACTGATTGCTTTCATTCATGTTATGCCCAAAACAGACCTTTGATTAATTAAGAGACTAAGCAAAACCTAACTCTCACCCAGTTTGTGCACTGTTTATTATTGCTGCCACTCATGTAAGCAAGTCAGTTATTCAAGTAAAGATACAGACAAACATTTTTAAATGCACAAAGTTTTAACTACTATAAAGCATCCTTGAGTTTCTTGAAAGGCTATATAAATCCAAGCTATTATTATTATTATTATTATTTTGACAGGGAAGGCAGTGGTATAACAAACCACTTTGGCTGAGGCTCTATTTAAAGAGTTTTTATTTAAATAAATGAAGCGCTGTGTCTCCATGCCTCATCCATTGTTAATTGATAGATTGAATATATTGCATTATGTAAGAGGTCGAGTGTCGTGACATTTACCGAGCACAATGAGCATTTAGAAGTGGGGAAACGTTTCAGTTTGTTTTGTTCCACTATGCATAATGACCTTGTGCCGTCTGTCCATTGGATTTATGCAACCGCTGTAATAAATAATGGAGTCAGTATGGGCTACTATATAATTTTCTATCAAAGTATGCATCCACAATCACGTGAGTTCAACAACTCCCTGCTTGTATTCATAATCAGTGTCACCCTCTTTGGCGATAAGCATGTATTGCCTTACTATAGAAAGTTGTACTAAATCTCAGGATGGTTTAGTTGAAGTGGGACCGGGCATTTCATTCTTAAAAGCGTCAGAAAGGTATGGATGAAAAGCTAACAAACACAAACACTTCTGCAGCTATAATTAGCTATAATTAAATGAATAGGCCATCAGCAATACATAGTTTAAAATATACGTTACTTTGACTTATGGGCTTTTAAGCCAAAACAAAGGTGAAATCCATCATGTGGCTTTATGTGGTTGAACTTGTCTTTGTATGTCCACTTAAACTTTTATCAAAACCACCAAAACAATGATCTCAATAAAGTCAATGTTTTCTTATGTGCTAATGTCTGTCTTAACCAGCTTCAGTCCTGTGGAATTATCACTATGAGCGATGAAACTACAAAACTGTCAATGTGGTATGAACACCACTGATACCAGTTGCTGATGGGCTTGTATTTGATGAAAGATGCCAAAAGGGCCTCTCAAGGGGAAATAACTGCTATGCAAAAAGACAACTTCAGAAATGCATTCTTTGATGTTAGATTATCAAGATCTTATTTTATCTGTACTTTGTACCTTTTTTGGTATTCCCTAGGATTCCCCCTTGCTTCTCATTAACTGCCAGGTACAGAGCTAATCTAACAAGCGATACATTAAGTATATCCATTGGCTATCCATTGTATAATGTTTGTGACACGTTGTGTGTTTTAATTCAGATCTTTTGAAATATGGGTAATGTGCAATGTATGTACATTTGATGTTTTGGGAGAGAGAAATAAAGAGAGCGAAAAATTGAGTAAGAAGTTTACTGACTGTTTGCCCCCACTACTTGAGTCCAAGACAAGTTTCTGAGAGGGGACAACAAAGTGTATCATATGTCATGGTATCATAGCTAGTTTCAGCAGCTCAGTTAGATGAACAGCTTGCACTCTGATTGGCTGACTCTACCTGGTCTTGGATCACAGGAGGGAATTTTGGTGTAAACGATTATAGTACAGAAGGTTTGGACCAACACAAAATGTTGGGTAGGATAGAACCATTGTGAAAAGTTGAAATAGAAACCTGATTCACAACTGCTTTGAATAAACGGCAGGGAGTGGAAATGGTGAATCCTGATTGGTTGACACTTCACACAAGTGAGACAAGTGTGTGGAGCATCCGTTTATAGCATCATATCACCTGCTTCCACTGGAAATCACAGGTAGTCTGATGCTCTGTTACAGGAAGTCTTTAGTTTGTTGGGTTTAGCACTTTAAAGCTGAACAAATTTGGTAGCAGCAGAAGTTCTCAGTCAGGAGCATCTTCCCTTTGTAGGAAGTAGCTATCATTAAGTTATAAGTTGTCATGTCTCTCTAATGTAGGCTTCTAGGGAACCTACAAGAATGTTTAGCAGCATAAAAGCCAGAACCAGAACAGGAGGGTTGTATTTGCTTCCTCAGTCTTTCATACGGCTTGTTAGCGTTTAGGGTTGTTCTAGTGCTAACTGTGCCGTTGACATGGTAAAACATTGAGGTTATTGAGTGATAATGCTTCAGACAGGCATAGATTGGATGGCAGGTGTCGACAGGGAAGCTCTGTCACTTTGAATTGCGTTGTCTTTGAGCCTGTGTGTCAAGTGCTGGATCTATAATAGGAACTGCAAACATGTGACATCTGCAGTGACTCAGCAAGTGAGACTATATTTGACCTTGGATCTTTTGAAGTGACGCCGCGGTTTAAGAGTGTGAAATTACGATGGAACTACAAAGAATTAATGAGTTTCTTAGCGTAGTCGGCCTCCAGGAGCCAACATTTGCATTGCTTCAAAACAGACGGCATCAAGACTAACAGCTTTTATTCATGTCCTCTGACAAGCAAAATAGAAACCTGTCATATTTCTCAAATCAGGTTCAAAGAAAACACACTTGATGGGCTTACTTGTTACACAAAGGGTATTGAAATGTAACATTTAAAGAGGGTTGAATTGCAAACAAAAGATGCTCTATGAGTTGACTGTGGATTTTTACATGAATAGACCCTAGCCCACGTATGTAAACCCACACACACATACAGATATAGAGAGGGCTCTAAGGCTCTAGAGACTTCTTGACTGAATCCGGAATTCACTCGATACATTGTGGAGGGCTAAATGTTAACTGCCTTTCCTTTGCTGGAAAAAGGTTCGCTGACAATAGATGGGCCTTGGAGTTAAATATCAGAAAGGTCAGAATGTGGAAAGGGACTTAGTGAAATGTGAAATGTTGCCGCCTTGACAATTTGGAGCAGTTATATTCAGTCTCTAATCCTCAGGTGGCCATTTTTCTCTTTCAGAGTGCCTGGATCTGTCGCTCCTCCTGTCTTTCTGCTCTCCCTATCTCTTCCCTTTCTTTTTCTCTTGCTCTGTCTATCTCCACTTCTCTCAATCTGTCTCCCAGTGTAGAGGTTAAGGAACAGCTTGGGAGGGACACATAAGAGAGAATGATGGAGAATGAAGCTAAAAGGTTAAGGAGGCTGTAATCCCACAGTAAAGGACAGCCAAAACTCACACTGCGCTTCAGCTGTTCCTAAACTAAAAAAAAAAAAAATCTAAACAAATAAACTTGTCTTTCTGCAAGTCTACAGTGAGAAAGAGACGTGTTTGCAGAGGCTGAAGGATTCAGTGGCAGGCCAACACAGTGGGGTTCCTACCTCTTTTCTTTATCCCTAATGATCCATTTATTCTCCATATTAGGGAGGAAAAGATTACACACTACAAATATCTTAGAAAAACAATCAAGACTGCCAAAGCTCCAGGCATTTTAATAATCTTTTGTCAGACACAATAGTCATTTAAACAAGGGCTGACTTAACATGCACCACTAATGATTTCAAAAAGTCAGAGCCGTGCAGGTATGAAGACTCCAACACTGGGTTCTCATCAAAGGTACCCTGCAGAATGTTTATAACCACTTAAGGATTTGTATTTACAAGCGGATGCCCTCTTCGTTTGTATGCAGACAGACACTAAGATTAACATCCTGCTGCTGGTTTCACATTGTTTTACCAGAAAATGTGGCAGAACACAGACAAAAGCAGTGAGCTAAAGGATGCAAGCAATTAAACACAGATCTAAACAGACACAACTTAATAATGTACAAATGTTTGCTGCAGAAAACGTAAAAGTTAACATAACTTTAGTTTGTGTTCAAGAGAGCACCTTTTATATCTTCATGTATGCTAAAACCAATGGCCCTTGATGCATCATGACAAATTCATGATGTGAGGTTAAGCACTGAATTATAAAATCCCAATGCTACCAGCACTGCCACATGAGTCATCTTGAAATTTAAAGCAATGTATATAAAATGATGCAAAACAGCAAAGAAAGATTAAGGCCCACTTAAAGTCAAATCCGGGTTCACGAGCCTCAGTCTAAGCCAACACAAACACCTGAAGCAACAAATAAATGGTGTTTCCCATTCACAGAGCATTTGGACTCCACAGGCTGTGTCCTCTCCTTTCAGTTTGGGGTAAACAAAGAACAGAACAGTGATACTGAGCCTTGGATTGACTGTGGAGGCTGGACAGCACAGCAGCAGGAGGCCTCTGAATGGGAACTTCCTGCGTCTTGCATCTCAAGTCAGTGTGGCTGAAACTGCTGCTGGCTGGTTACAGCCTTCACTCACCCAATCGTCAACAGTCACTGATAGATGATCATGGACGATTATAGAAGTAATTTTCTGGGGCGGGAGGGGGAAAGTGGACATCTGCTCTGAATTCAAATCTCGCAAGCCAATATTTGTTCTTGTCTTCTTGGAAAGTTGGCGAACAGATTTCCTCGGCAGCGTTCAGGGAGTAGCCCCTCCTTCCCTGAGGCCGGGTTGAGTCGGCCAACCAACGGGATTAGCATGGTGTGTTACTGTCTGCAAAGGCCCAGATGCAGTCTAACCAGGATTTGGGCTCTTTTGCAGTTTTAACAGCTCTCTAGCATCTGGAGGTCATCTGGTAAGAGGGAAATATGTCCAATGTTTCTGCTGGGGTAGTTAATCTACAGGTTTGGCAACCGATCGGGCTGTTCAGTACTGGCACCGGGCTGCGTAACACATGGCAGCCTGCTGCCTGTGAGGGCTGCATAAGAATGATAGTCGAGTGGTCCAAATCAAGCCAAAATGTATAACAGATTTCGCCGCACTTATCTCAAATAGACTCATGATGAGGGATGAATTTATGAGTCAGGAAGGTTGATCTCAGAGCGCTCTCAGAAGCTGTTTTATTCAGAGAGACCAGTGTGAAAGACTCCGAGGACAGGTTTTACAAGCAGGGTACAAGCAGTGAAAGAGATGTGCTGTAAAATCCTGAAGAAAATGATGTGCATATTGTATAAACAGACAGCACGCAGCACACTGAGTGCACCGTATCAAAACACGGCCCCTACAGGGAAAAAGATGCAATTTTACATATCTCTTTTAAAGATTGTCAATCAATTTAACTATGTAAACCCTCTCTTAAAGATAAAGATGGACCTCATCAGGGTTTGCCCTCGCAAAATTGACCCATCTTGAGCCAATCTAGCACTCTGAGGCTGAATAGTGCTTTGCTGTGTCCCGGCACATCATTACCCCTCTTCACTCCATTCACTCCAACTCAGAGCACAGAAAATGACTGAGTGGTAGAACCAAGGATTTAGTGCCTTAAATCTACAACACCGCTCTGTGTGTGTGCTATAGAGGCACATCAGAGATAGAGCGAGAGAGAGGGGGAGAGGTGGTCTATAATGCTGATTTCGCACTTTGACCACCTCAGTGTGACATTGTTTCTATGTGCTTGGACATCTTGGACACGTGGTCTGAACTAGTCAATCCAAGGAAACCACAGCTTTTCTCGAAACAACATTTTAGTCAGGGTGAAACCTGAAACTGTTCCTGAACTAAAACAATGCTTTCCCAGTTTTGTTCTGTTAAATAGAGCTGCACAAACTGTCCTACCTACTATCTGACTGCTACCTGATAGTAGGGGAGATTATAGAACTCAATCCACTCACACAAAACCAATTGGTCTCCCAAGAAGTCAAAAGGTTCAGCTGAATTAACTTGACAGTGTTGTGCTCTCAGAAAAGTACGTTAACCCAAAATAGCAACGCCAGAATTAGTATTTTCACACCAACATTTTGTATATTTTTCAAATGCACCATAGTATCATATACATGAGCTCATATTGAAGTCTAGGTATTGATATCTAGAGGAGAAAAAGGAGGTATCTGAACATGTGTAATACATAACTAGGCATACAAACACTCCTTTACTTGTGCTGCAGATTGTGTTCTGTATTTGCTTCACAGTGCACACATCATCACATATTAATATCTTGTCTCATAAAACAGAAGGACCTCACTAGGATCAGTTGTGATTAATTTCATAGAGTTGATGGTTCATGTATTTTTCTTCACTAGAAAGGTATTACAATTGCAACAAAGGTGCTTCAAGCAAGGTAAGAGGACCATTTACTCTGCCTCTGACACAGCTGCAAATGGTTGCCTGGCAACAATCACACAACCATTTTATCAAGCGTCAAATACCATACTTTCTGAAAATTAATCACTCTTTTTTTTTCTCCAGAGGAACCACATTCATAGAGATTCAGATTGTAAAATTGGTAGTGGAGGTATTATTATTACCGAATATGCTCAGTGTGGACAACTCTTCTGAACCATACAGGTCTCTTTTGGAAGCTAAAACACATTTTACCCTGTTAGAGTTAAGAGTTTTATAGCACAGATCTAAAAATTGAAACAACACTAATTAAAATCTTTAATGAGGGAACTGATGAACCGTCAAACAGTTTCCCAGTTCACTGTGAATTTGTCGAACAAGACTTTTACCTCCGTGATGGAAACATTTAAGCATATCCAAAGTATGCTTCAGAGGTTGCTTTCTACATTGCCTAAGAAGGATAAATTATGCTTCATTTGCACTGCTAATTCAACATAAGCCAAGATTAGCAGAAGCAGTGCAATTGAAATAAAAAGAGCCAGCGAGTCTGAAAATTACAACCTTTGTGTTTATAGCAACAGAGGAACTATGCAACAATCATTTCTCTGCACAAAAATGTGTCACAAAGCCAACATATGAAACTTATGATAAACCGTTTTCTCATTACCAAACATTGGGAAGATAATTGAAAAATTCCAAGTGGAAGGGGAATATTAAAGAGATATTTCTGTGTGTATTCCACAACTGGGACTAATTCAGAAGCAGAAGTGCCTGGAGGGCCAGTCTGTCTCTAACAAAATTGGTTTACCAAAGCCGAATGTAGGAGCACGCACACTAAGGCCAATAGCTGCCTGCTGCCTCCGTGGAAATCAACGGCCGAGGTCTCCCAGCTCAAACTGAATCTTTACTGTGCAGCGAAAAAATGTTCAGGATTGGTCTTGAGGCTACTCGTAAGGTCCTCCAGTGCCTTCAGGCGTGTTTGTGAAAATAAGCCCTCTGTTGTGAGATTTAGCTTCTGTTAATGAAATTGGACTGTGTTTCTCTGTTGCTGTGGGTTTTAAACATTAACCACATGGATAGATGAAAGCTGTCATGCCAATAAAATACCCCGACCATCCTAAATGTGAGCAATTGTGAATAATACATTGAAGAGAGAGATAGGCGGCCCTCCATTTTTTAGTGCAAATTTAATCAATGTCTGAGGCTCAGACATTTTCAGGTGTCGCATTTGACAAACATTTCCAATAAGCCGCCCTCTCAGGTGCTGTTAGAGCCGTCTGAATCATGATTAAGGTTTTGCATACAAAGTCTAAAAGTTTTATGTTGAGGAAGCACTCATGCCTCTGACTTAATCGACAGTTGTGTTGAAATTAAAGAATATTTCACGTTAAACAAAAACAAGCTGTACAATTAGGTCAAATGAAATAAAATACATACATTGTATTCTATTGCTTCACAAAACGTCATTATTTATTCAGAGACTTGCATTGACACTCCCTGTGACACACTCATAGTAAAACCACACTTCATCCCACACACATGCATCACATCAAACATACTCCCTCATCTTTCACGCTCATGACAGGCTTGATCTGAGTCACAAGTCCCAATTAGCACTTTGATTCGAGAGTTGATAGGTGGTGATATCGGCAGCTTTGGAAGGTTGCACCCATCACTCTCCTTTTCTCTTTCACTCTTTCAAATCCTCTCTTTTGCTCCAGTGTCGGCCTTTTTTGTCCTCTCTTTGTTTTTTTTTTGTTTTTTTTTGGTTACATACCTCCTTTTCTACACATTTTCTTGTTGGGTTTCCTGGCACATTCCTTGGATATTCTTTTGACTGTAAAATGAATGGAAAAACTACAAAATAACAGAGAGCTCTGGAAAAAAGATCGCATGAGACATGCAACAACTCAAGACTTGAGTCAGACCCCGATTCTTCACCCTCTTTCCCTCCTTCTCCTCCTCCTCCCACCCTCCCAGTCATCATCAACAACAAGAACAACAGAGGACCTGTTGAGAAAGTAACTGGGGTGTTGCTGCAGAAATATTCCAAAATGGTGGAATGAATTTGCTGCATCCTGGGACACAGGAAGCCCATATTCACATGCACTTCTATTTAAGACCCATTACAGCCACACAGAAGGCGGAGAGGCTGTATTTGCAAAGTTTTGTAATCTGATAAATGAAAGTGATATTTGACATTGTCCATTTAAGACTCAGAGCACTTAACATTTCAAGCCCATTTTCCTGTGTGGGTCTCCTTCAAGTGGCAAAACAATAACGTCATTGATGAAAGTCAATATCTTGAAATCTTTAACTTGTGATACTTTTTGTCATGGTGAAGCCAAATCTGTGTTTCACACAAAGCCTGTTCTTGTTTTGTTTTTTTGCAGCTTTATGTAAGGACAAACTGGTTCAAAGCAAAGGAGAGTAAAGGGTCTTACATAGGTCAGGCTGATGCCACAGGCCTCTTGTGTACCAGACAGAATATTTCACCAACCCTACAGTAGTAGATCATTCACTTATGAGGCAGGCTGCTAAGCGCTAATGGCTAATATCCCCAGTACAGTCAAGACAGTGAGGGTAGGAAGGTGCACCGAATATTTCCAATCTGCTCCTTGTCTGATTAGATTTCTTTTTTTTTTTTTTTTGTTATTCAGTCGCATGAATAGGTCATTTAGTCATCAAAAGAGGAACCTCTAACAGTGGCATGGAAGGGGAGAGTTGATGAAAAGACTAAATGGAAGATCAAGTCAAGATGGGAGGTTGAGATGATAGACACGGACACAGCATGCGCCAGACAACAGGTCATGCTCCGCGCAAAAAATACACAAGTGACACAAAATTTAAGAGAAAGACAGAGAGGCAAAGACAGAAGAGAGGAGGAGAGAGAGGTTTGATTTGTTTTTCCTGTTTACTCCACACACTCACCATCCTCAGTGGGAACATAGATGTTTAGATAAAGACAATCCTCGTGTTGATCCTGTATGTATGTGGTTACTATATCCAGGTTGAAGGTAAACCATATTGGCATCATAATCTCTGGCACAGCGTTGTGAATATTTTGCGGGCACACGGGAGCAAAGTGAGTGGCATTCTTGATCCCCGACCAGGAGGAAGGAGGCTCAGGGGGCATGAAGCGTTTTTCTCCCACCGGGGAGGCTGCATAAGGGACCCCGAGATACTGATCCACCGGGCCTAAAATCTCACTAGGCAGGGGCACCCTCACCCCTCGAAGTTTCCCGTACTGCGTGTTCACAGTGGGGTGGTAGTTCTGACCTCTGACGGCCACAAAGCAGCAACAAAAGCTTAATACCCACAAGGACACGCTGAAATCGGTGCAACTGTGGGCACTGTGCCAGTTCTGCGAGGGGAGACGACTTCTCCTCGGGGAAAACCACATGGTCCTTGCGAGTGTGTGCGACTGCAAGCGACCAACATACACGCTGGGGCTCCCTCCTCAGCAAACACACACACACAGGCCTCCCGCTCAGCCCTGCAGTCCAAACAACCGAGGGACAGTCATCAGCTGGGATAGTGGAGCCTGCCGGCCTACAGTCGAGGAGAAACAGTCTGAAATAAGCACTCCCTCTCTGCAGCGAGGTCCTTATTCAACGTCCTCGACAGGTCTTCTATCCCGTGCTGCAGGAGAAGAAGAAGAAGAAAACAGGAAAATTAATGACATTGCCCTGACAGCACACAAGTTTGCTCCCGTTTTTACTCCGTCATTTTTATTGACTTGTGGAGTCTTTCTCTGCCATGACATAAAACAGCTCACATAAACATGACAGAGCTCTTAGTGCTATCATCAATCCACATATTCAAGAACCTGCCTTGGACTTGGATATTGCAATTAACTGTTGGGCAACTTGTCAAGATGCATCTAATAATGCTAATAGGACAAGTGGAATAGGCATCAACTGTCAGATGGTAATTAGTCTCTACTTTGAAGGACACGAAAAACATTAATAGGGAAAGGACAGATACAATATTTAAAGTCTGCCTTAAAACCAGGGGTGGATCCAGACTCTTTAAACCGGAGCGGCTCTTCTAACTGGCTGCAACCTCAGGTGTTGAAAAATGAAGCCAATGCAGAGGTGAGTTCCATCATCTTGAGGCTGGCTGACAAAAGCACCAGAAGTCACAAACACCCCCATGTTAACATGTCCAGTATTACAGCCGAAATAAACATGTTTACAGAAGTGCTGGGCAATCAATTATATATTTCAATTCCAAATCACTCTTTAGTTGTTAGAGTGTTATATTTTGGCCACAAGAGTACATCAACACTGCATCAAAACATAGTTCATTTATTTGTATTTATGTATTATCATTATTGTTGTTACTTACTTTATGACTTATTTACTTTTATTAATTGCCTGTTTTTTATAGAGTTCTGAATGTCTAAGTTCTATAAATGCACGCGATCCAGATGTTGTAAAATCGATGAGTAATCCTGTTTAATAATCTCAATATCGATCAAAATAAGCAGGATAATGATTTTTGCCGTAATTGAGTTTACAAGCTGGTTGAAGAAACAGTGTAGGGCTGATTTGCTCATGTTCTTATTGGTACACACTACTGTATATACGGGGGATGGATATTTAATAACATGTTGGTTTGAGTTTATTTCTGTGGCTGATCTGACTGATAGGCGGGTGCATAAGAGCTGTTTGCTCGGAGGCTAAAGCCCGCCTCAGCTCCACCTCTTTGCCATTTTCCAGGATGACTGAACATTAGTTAAAGATAGCATTTCCAGCATGGTGACTACTAAGGCTGGGGTTCATAACTCTGCTTCAGAAGCCAATGGGTGAAGTCACTGAGATTATGTTACTGCTCTTATATAGTATGTGGCACTGACTTCTGCAGGGGTGGCATGAAGTCAGTGTGCATACACACATGAACAAATAGCGGTTATTTACCCTTTCTCGAAAATATTCAGTTTAGGCAATAAACTAAACTGAATATTCGAGATTATTAAAAGGGTGTCCTGGTTACAGTTAACCAAACAGACTCCCTTAATACAATCTTGAATATCAGGAGGAAATATCCAACAGTCTGGGATATGAAAGAGGTAGTGAAAATGCAAAGAAATGTCCGAATGGTTCTTCTCTGTGATTGTGAATTGTTCGTTTTAGTGATTTTTTTAAATTTTCTATTTTAATATTTCTTTTTTTTTTCTCCCTGTCATGATGCTTTTGATGTTGTGTGAAGCACTTTGAATTGCCTTGTTGTTGAAATGTGCTATATAAATAAACTTGCCTTGCCTTCAACATATCATACTTTCACTACTAACATTAGAGTGTCTAAAAGATGCTGCAAAGCCGTCTGATGCAACTCAGCACAAGTCACACCTCTGATCAGGCAAATAACCTTTAATCATAATGTATGATTTCAAATAGAAAAAAAACAACAACAACCCGTGACACTGATTTCGCTAGCTGTATTCATTTCTTATATTCACACTGGCATTTAAAAAATCCCTTCTGCACTTAATTTAAAAGGAGGTGACAGGGGACCAAATCAACTGTCCTCATTTTATGAAACATGCATTCCAAAGTTTATCAGAAGCTTGTAAAAGTTTTATGCAGTCTGAATTAGACAAATCAAGTTTAAACAGTGTGAAACTCTCTCTCTCTCTCTCCGGGTAGGGGAAGGAAAGTAGGCAGTGGAAGGAATTTAGTATTTAAAAAGCAGTAAGTTTGGAAGACATCACTTTCTCATCCTGGAACGACATAATAACTTCAGATTGACTTCTGAATGTGTTTTTTTTTTTTTTTTTGAAAGAAAGCGAGGATTTGGTCTACCATCACTACATTTAAAAAAGTGAGAGAGATGGATATTAAAGGCACGTATCAGCAGAAGGAATAACTATGGCAAGAAAAACCTGTTTGAATGTCAATATGGGAGACAGATTCACAGGTGACGTTCTCGTTAAACATTGAAAAAAATTGAACAAACACAGAAAGATAATAGCATGGTAGAATAAAATCATACCCTATTTATTATCATGCAGCTTTTCCCCCTCCTTTTCCCTTGGAACAGGGTGACTTTTAAACATATTTCCCTGCTTTTTTAATCTAATAACAGATTACTTTTTGGGATAAACAGTCCAGATGAGGATGAAGCGACAGGCGGCCTCCAGTGACAGCTCTGTAAATGCTAATCAACAGTCCCAAGGTAGAGGTCTGGTGCCAGTGAAAACACCTTCTCACACTGCCTGATCAATTTTCAATTTCTGTGGCTTTGGGTCCCCCTTAGCCTTGTGCGCCTGCTGCAGTGTTCGCTCTAATAACAATGGAGAAGAAAAGCCAGCATTTAGAGGAGGATATTGCATTCCAAAATTACTGTGTAAATGATTTATAATGTATCAGCAGCCGTCGGAGGGCCACTAACCACTGAGAGAAAGCAATCCTGACGTTCCTGGAGGTGCCGTTATCGCTCGGCAGCTATTCCCATTTGCTGCAGCCTCGGATCAGAGCAGATTCTGCATGTGTTAGGCGTACATAGAGGCCCTCTCTTCATATCAAATACACATACAGGCATATAGTTAATGCTACAGATGGGCCCACCTTCTCTGATACATGTGTAAATGAAATGTGTTGGTGGTGGGCGATTCTGCTCAGAGACTCCGGCACACCGAGCACCTGCTAAGTGATAATACATGAAAAGCCATCCATATCCAATCTGGGGAGTAAAAAAGCATGCATTGCTGCGGGGCTCAGGGCTGGTGAAGGCTTTGATTTGCTGGAAAAGTCATACTGACAAAGTCCCTTCCCTGCTCACTGGGATCTCTGTAGCTGAAGCTGAAAAGCTGGCATACGTTACCATCATACCCACACGTGTAAATGATGAACAAAACATTATTGTTCAAAGTATCCCTGTTTGGTATGGATATCAGACAAGTGCACACAGCATCCACAGAGTGAAGAGCTTGAACTTAGATTGACCTCTTTACTGTAAGAAACACGCAGCAGAGAGAGGAGAACATCTACAAACACCACAGAATACAAGCGGTTATATAACACGCTCAGCTATTAGTTTATTAGCAACACCTAGCTTAAATTATTACTCTGTATTGCCACATCACTGCAATAAATCCTACCCACATGAAAGCTATAATGTTCAGCCTTCAACCTGTCGGTACAACACAAAGTAATTTAACACAGCCACAGAGGAAATAAAAAATTAATAAATAATCTAATTAGTTGATCACCACCACCTGAACTGTGTTACGTTTTAGAGTTGGGGGGGGGGGGGGGGGGGGAGCTGCTTCCAGAAGTAAGTCTCATTCATTTTACCCATAGTGATGTTAGTACTAAAATTCTTCCTTGGCTTCGATCGTCATGAAAACCTCCAGGAAACTTTCTCAAACCAAAAGATTCTCTCTTAGAAAATAACTAGCCCTATAACAAGCGTCCAATGTGAATTTTGTCCAGAAACTTCAAATGACCAAAATAAAAAGTTAAAGTGTCAAGGAATAAAAACACAATGAGCAGTTTAAACTCACAAGTCCTGGGTTAGTCTTTTTTTTTTTTTAGATTTAATTTGGAAGTTATTGTGGTTTAATGACGCATGTTGATTTTCTTCTGCCCTGACTTGTGACTCAGTGGGTAAAGCCAAACCTCTAAGGTATTCTAGGATTGCGTCCTGCACAACATCAATGACTGTATAAAAGGAAGGACTCAATGACAGCTCCTCAAATGTGAAACCAAAATATCTGTGTCTGCCTGGCCTCTACCGACTGGCTGCAGAACAAGATGTAAGCTCTGCCTCCTCCATGTTAATATATGGTACATACTAAACAACCAAAATACACATCAATTACATTTTGTTTCCAAACATGGTTCCTGTCATTATAGTAAGTTCTTATGAAGCTGATTTATGGTGTATAACTCA
This sequence comes from Labrus bergylta, assembly GCF_963930695.1. Taxonomy (NCBI): domain Eukaryota; kingdom Metazoa; phylum Chordata; class Actinopteri; order Labriformes; family Labridae; genus Labrus; species Labrus bergylta. Next base: position 11,845,580 of record NC_089203.1, on the reverse strand, counting down.
CGTATCTGTGTGTAGTTTTAATAGGTTAATTATGCTAATGCTGGTGCTAACAAAGGAGTCTAATGCTGTGATTGAAAGATCTGTAGACAAAAGCAGCTCCTGCTGTGCTGTGTGCACAATATCAGAGTGGAGCAGGAAGAGCATCATTGAACTTTCCACAACCATGACTGTCTGCTTCAAACCATGATTTATTCTGTGAATGTCCTGACCTGAGGGGTCCTTGCTGTTTTATCAGTTTAATATTTAATGGTTTGCAGAAGGGGCGGGAATCCAATGTGGCGGCTCCACCGGTTGATCCCTACTGTCCTGACTCTGGCTCCAAAGTGACATCACCAGCTTAATATATCAGCTGCTCACACTTGCATGTTTCGGCTTTATTTTTCTACAGCAGGAGGAGGTGCAGATGTGCATCTTTTTATGTAATGTTACAATTCACATAGCAGATGCTTTTATCCAAAGCGACATACATCCCACTGAAGCAGTGGGAACAATGCAGGGTTAAGTGTCTTGCCCAAGGACACATCAGACATATTGTTCAGCTGGGGATTGAACCCTCAGCCTACTGGTGGAGAGGCAATGACTCTACCAACTGAGCCACAGCAGTCAATTGATTACACACCTAAATTGTAGAGGTGGGAGAAAAAATCGATACAGCATAGTATCACAATATTTTGAGTGGCGATATTATATCGTCTCATGGCCGCCAAGTATCAATATTTTATTTTATTATTATTATTTTTTTAATGCAAGACAAGAGACAAAACACTTAAGATACAACACAAGAGACAATTACAGTGAGCACAGGCCAGAAAAGGGGTATATTCATGTTTTACGTGTATGTGTGTGGGTGTGTTTGTAATGAAGTGTTTAATAGACTCTCTGGTGAGGGGTACGACGAGTTTTAGAAAAAAAATCATGTTCAAGTTTGATTAGACTGAAATACCAACAGTTCAGATTGTGAAGTTCATGCAGCATTTTACAGGGTTTCAATTTGATCACAGTGTTAGTCAGTCTGTGGGCTTGACTCCCCTTGTGTAGAAATAAAAAGACTGAAGGGAGATGTATAGACTGAGAATTTGTTCTTATATGACCAAACAGTTCTTGATTTAGTTTAGTGGACTTTTTATTTTGTGGACAAAATATGCAGTTAAAAAGTTAAATCGCAATATATTGTATCGCGATACTCAGCATATCGCAAAATGTTTAAAATCGCAATAATATCGTATCGTGGGGCTTCTGGTGATCCCCACCCCTACTAAATTATAAGGAAAAAAATAATTATTGGCAACATAGCTGAGGTTATTCAAACTGATGGCCATCAAATAAGCATTGAAGATCATTACCGTTTTGACGGTTCAGATAAATGACCGTTTGTGTGTTAGTTTATGTGTTTATAAGGTTTGTATTGAGTTTTATACCACGAACATTGTATTATCTCGTGCTGTCGCGAGTGAATCTGTAAAATTACCGTGGAAACTCCTCTGTCTCCGTACTCCATCTGTCCGGCTGTGCTCTCCGTGCTGCAGACTGAGAACACAGCCGGTGGGTGTTGACGGATGAGGACGCACGGACCCGTAACAGACCGGAGCGGACACGCAATGCACACAGTATCTGGTGGAAGTTTGCCGTTTTTGAATGCATGACATCTTTTTGGGCACCGGTAACTAGGGACGTAGGTTACAACTCGTCCTGATTGGTCAGCTGTCAGAAAGGCACTTGACGTCACCTGAAAACCGCTTTTCTGAAAAGTTGAAATAATTCAAATGAAAAAGGTGTCGGGCGCAGCGCTTTTTAAAAAGGCATCCGCTTTTTCAAAAGGCGTCATCGCACGGCCTAAGGCTGTAAAATTTATGTATTTATTGCAAATCTCTGCCATATGAATTTATCAACTGAGTCAAACCTATTAAACTCTCATCTAAGTTTTAAATAACCATATGAGACTAAAAATAGGTCGTGATGGCCCTTGAGTGGATCTCTGATCCCTTTTGAAAAAGTGTTTTTACTTGATTTAAATTTATCAAATGTATTTTCCATTACGTGTTCTGTTGGTGAAAACTTCTACATATTGTTGCCATGGACAAATAAAGCTGTCTTCCCACAGGAGGTTTATTATAGGCCCTCTTTCCCCATAGCCAAACACACATGGAGAAATTTAATCTAAATTCTGAAAATGTGTGATAACGCGTATTCTGGTTGAGATAAAATACATCAGGTCAAACTTTTTAATCAGGACATAGCAAGGACATGGGACAGTGTGATGAAGTGTGTGTGTTTAGAGGACACGAGGCGCAGAGGACTTCATCAGTCTCCCCTCCAACAGCATCTCAGAGGTCCTCTCTGCTTTGATCTCTCTACCTGCTGAAGCACTGCCAAGGGAGGAACAGAGGGAGAGAGATATTGCATGAGTTCTCCCTCATCATCCCAGAAATATTGATCGTCTCATCACCATGGCCTTGCAGCCCATAATAAATACAACTGGAGTGATGGAAGCAGAGGAGGAGGAGGGAGGAGGTGGTTGCTGTTGCTGTGAGTCTTAGGGAGGTTATTAGCCCTTAATGCAAGAAGGCAATCCACCAAGTACACGCCATTAAACACCCTCCTCCCTAATTTTCCGGTCCCTGATAAATCGGAGATGTTTCATCTACAGATCCAATCGTTACTCATTAATATTCAGAAGTTTGTCCTTACACAAATCCCATATTTAGAGGAAATCAGACAGATTTATTCAGCTTTATTTTGGTCCCTTACTGTAGGAGCTTCTTTGTTCTCGTACTGTGGAGAGATCTCTGCATTGCAATAAAAGTCTGAGCACAGAGCCAAATGTACTCCTACGCCCTGACATCCCTCAGAGAGCGGCTGAATGGACTCTGATAAAAAAGGAACCAATAAGAGTTCTGAGTGGATGGAGCTTCTGACTCTCTCTCCACTCTGTTATTATAGTACCGGTCTGCAACAAAGGCATTCACGGCGCTGCATTAGTGCTCTGCAACATCTAACTCCAAATGAAGTGAGCCGTCCTGACCTGAGACAGTGTAATCACTGATTACAAATGCTTCTGCTTCTGGTACATTATAACCCGGGCTGAATGTGCCATTACGGAGACAATAAGAGACAGAAAGCAGAAGACAGAAACTTATGTACTCAGGCTGTTACCTCGACTGAACTCATTAAAATGTGAGAGGCGGCAGCGAAAACTTCATTTAGAGATTTTGCCAGTAAGGAGGCTCCATTTTGAGAGGAGCTCAGCCTTCAATAGGTTTGCTCTCTGGCTGCTGCTCTGTGTCAATAAAGTGAAAAAATATATATATCTGTAATTATCTGCTTACACGTGTTTATTTCAAATCGGCACACATGGATTCCAAGGAAAAATCAATAATGAACGTACGCACATACTGCCAGTCTCCTCTGGCAGGCACGCTCCTGATATAAGCTTCTCGGCTCCACGAACAACAGCACGCCATATTAAATCAAGGAGATTGGCATGTTTCAGAAACAACATTCCCTAAATGTCAAAACTAAACTGCAGCTTCATGAGGCTCCCGCTGGGAACCAGTGCCACGATAACGGTAAGGGATGAAGAGCCCACTCTTTCTCTCCTTTTGCTTTGCCTGTGCAGTCATCATTACTTAGGAAATTTGGCATTAAATCAAGGACAAAGACGCAGCGCTTCCTGACTGCTAATCACCACGATGATGCCGACATATTCTTAAAGAAAGAGGGCGTGAAGACGGCTGCTGCATGCTGCTGTGGCCGCCTGCTAAGCTACACATCTCCACCCCCTTCTCCTGGCTGCTGGATGAATGCTGCCCCGAGTATCATTACCAGCCAAATGGCTGAGGAAACAGGGAGAGGTGAGCGTGGCAGTCCAAATAAAGACAGATTCTAGGTGAGCACATGTTGAGATGAATTCTTTTGCTGCACAGCAAATAAATAATGGCTATTCTCTTAACTGCTGACGGTGCTTGAAACAACTGTTTGCTCTTCAGGAGTAAAATGATAGGGACAGATTTGATCTAGGAGCCTTAAAGCTGCAAGTGGAAGCAATGGAGCCATTCTTAAATCCATTCTGCCTCTCTTTCTCTTGACTGGGTGTGCATGCCTCAGAGTGTCAGACTGAGTTAAGCCTCTAATACGATATGTGAAACAATACGTGGGGGTACAGTGATATTAATCAAAGCTAACTGACTCAATTAGATGGAAATGGAATAAGTAGGTTACTCTAAAAAGAAAAATTATAAATAAAGAAATTTCCCCAACAGTTCATCATCTTAACTCTTATTGATCCATTGCAAGGTCCCACTAGACACTCCCACTGAAAAAAACTCAAAGTAGCTAATCACTCAAGCAGCCCACAGGGATTCTTTGAGAAACCGCAGGGGCAAGTATTGGGTCTGTCTCTAATCTAGCCGTATGTAAACACATTAAGACTTTACACATGGCATACTCATTACCCAGCCTCCCACAGATGCCGTGTGCAGGGTGGGATCTGTTCTCTTGACAGAGTGTGATTCCTATCACCCTGCCAACGCAGCTCCAAAGTGCTGCTAAGGAAAGAGAACAAGGCGAGAAAGGGTTTTTACCATGTCTTCAGAAATGACCACTGAGCATAAACAGCTAAATTGACTATTCCTGATTCGAAGTTGTTTCATTATACGGGTTCTTAGCCATGGTTTAAGACATCTATGAACTATTCATTATTGGGAAATTTCAGTCAGACGTTGTTGTCCTAGAGACCACAAAATCAGTTGGTTATTAAAATATCCTAACACATTTATGCTGGGTTGCCATCCCCACACTTTGTGCCCAATAGATGAATCCATACTGACTTTGTTGATCTCCTGCACGATCAGGTGAAATGCTTTATATTTCTAATTAAATGCCATGACAGCATGGATGACAATTACATTTTTGGCAGACTTGGTTTAAAATGTAAAAAATGTGTGGTTTAATGATTTAGGCCAAATACCTCTAAAATGTGTACAATGTGTTTAGTAATTATCTGTAGGAAATATTGTGTAAAAACTAAGACAGAGTAAATAGTAAACAGAAGACCTTCTGGAAAGCTGAAAAGAAACGTAGCCGAAATGAGCGATAGCTACACAGAAGAAAACGCTGAGCCTACCAGCCGAAAGCACGGAGAAAACATCATCGACAAGAAAGTCCGCTCAACTTCAGGAGTTTGGAGGTCTTTTGGCTATTTACAGGAAGGACAAAATAAACAAAAACAATAATAATTTGACATTTTTCATGATAATTATCGATGTCGATTTATGTGAAAATTGTATCATATTTGTGATGAATTAGAGCAGTATCATAGTAGGCCGTGAATTGTATTGCTTCCATATTTCATGTTGATCATACTGGGTTTGTGAGTATTTCTCTCGAGTGTGTTATCGCCGAAGTATCAGCGATCAGCTGCAACAGATATTGGATGTATCCATTGCTAACATGAATCTGTTTCCAAATATTGTGTTCCCAGTTGTCGGTGGAATCATCCAACATCTGTGCAGAGGCAACACATCTGATTGGAGCTGGTGCACATATTTGAAACATGATTGAATTCCTTGAGAGTATACACTGAGGTTTACCAAGGAGAATTCAGCAGATATTTCAAACAGCTCCTCTCATCTCCTCCACTGTAAGGACGGCACGTATAACATGGCAGCTCTAACATCAATTTCTGGCTTACAGTGGAAAGGAGGATGGATTTTTCTTTTTTTGTTGCCTTCCGGGATGCATCCCTAATAAAATTCAGGCAAGTGCATGGAACCTGAACAGCGCTGGCATGCCACTACATGTATAAAGCAAATCAGAGTTTATGAAAATCACTTCAAATGGGAGCTGCTGTGTTCTGCTCCTGCTGCTCTCTTTGGTCTAAATGCTGCCTGTCAAGGAGCTGCGAGACAGTTATCAGAGGTACTGTCAGAGAGAAACGCTCCCTTACATTTACATTGATTGATTATGGTTTAAGATTAATGAGGGTATCCTTTGGAATAAATGGGTTATTTCCTATTTAAACTCTGTATTGAATGCTTTATGTATGTCATTTGAAGTAATGTATCTAACAATATGCCGTGCATTGAATATTGATCCGTGTGGATTAACTGCACCACAGAATTGACAGAGAAGGACGTGGGGGAAACGTTTCTCTTAGAGCAGCTATTAACACTTCACAAACATATAGAGTTGAACTGAGAGTTTACTGAGAGTTAATTGAGGTCTTGGTGGTAATTACAACAGGGAGTCGATCTCTCACAATCAGGGCTCCAAGTTCATTGGCACTGCATTATAATATCTAAGATAGATCAGCTCCTATGGCTAGTAGTGACTCTTCAGCTCTGGGTTAAAGACAGCATGCAGGCACCCCTTGGCCTGAATTACCACTGCAGAGCCAGGATCATCAAATGCAGATATGCAACTAAGTGTAACCCACATTGCTGAGCAATTATTTAAAAGAACAGTTCGTCTAAGCAAGAGTAGTTCTGACAATTACATGATTTGAGATGTCTTTGCAATGAATCGCGTACAATATACATCTTAAAATGGGATTATGCTGGTAATTTACCATGCAGTAATGTCTACAATTGGGTGGACATTTCCTGTAAGGGATATAGGAAATTAATTCTTTTGGTTGTAATGTCCCAGCCACACACCAACCTCCCATTAGAGATGCTAAAACACAAACAGAAGTATCCTCATAAAGCACACAAAGCCAAGCCTTTGAAGAGCTGATCATCCTGAGGACAACACTTAGCTATGCACCATTTCAGAAAGCAATGAAGTCCCGCTCTGAGTGCATGTAATTCACTGCTTTCATCCACAGCATTTTTGAATTATGTTTTTTTTCTGCAGACCAAGATTAAAAATTCAGATCAACTTGTCCAGAAGAATGTGACATTAATTAATTTTTTTGAGCACTAAAATGAACGCTGTGGGGCCTCGGCTGTGAAATGTAATAGACTTGAGCATTCGTATGTGTATGAGTGTGTGCTCGCAGTTATACTACTCAATGTAAGTAGTGAATCTTCCCATGGCCTAATAAGCTAAATAACAGCTTTAATTCAAGGTAAGTAGGCTGCAGTTATCAGAGAAAATTGAAAGGTCAGCTTTATCATTGGGTGTGAAGGAGCTGCACAAAACCATACATATACCGAGCGGAGACGTGACCCAGATGCTGCGTGTAAAATTAATGAGCTAATAATGCACTAGGTTCCTTAGCATTCGCAGCAGTTACAGTAATGTGCAAACTTAGAGAAACACGACATTCAGGTAAAATATGGAGTGAGACTACTAGTTTAATGTCACAAGGAAGTAATACATTTGTACTGATCTAAAAGTATCGCAGTGTGTTTTTCGTGTTGCCTTATTTGCACCAGTTAGCAGCTTTACCTTTTCCCATGAGACATTTGCTTTAAAATGCTGCATGTGCTCTTAAAGCTATCATTTATCATATGTATAAGTGTCACTTCATTTTGATGGATGACCAATTAAGCCAAGAGGATTTTTTTTTCTTTTAGAAAATAAGTTAATGAACGAAGCAACGCCCTATGCATTATTCTGATGTTTCTTTTCAAAGACCTCGTCTAGCTGGCTTCCTCGCAGAGGATTCACAAATGCCAAAAGCACAGCGGTAGAATGATGCTATTGACATGCAAATGCCGGGTAGTTGCAGAGAAGTGAGAGGTGCCAAAGTGTATTGTTGTGTGACAAGCAGAATTTCTGAATACACAGCTGAAAAAACAAGATGTACACGAGTGCGCTTCACACAGAACAAAAAAAAAAAAAAAAAAAGCTCAGCATCTTTTTTTACATAGGAAAATAAAGACATAATGGATTCATGAGCAATATGTTTTGGGCTCTATTTACAGCCAGAGCACAGGGTTACTATGGCCTAATGACAACAGATTAAATGTGCTCTGTCCACTGTACATGATGCCTGCAGTGTTATGGGAGCATAATTACGTTTTAAACCGGCCCGACAGTGATGTGCTTTTAACTAAAGGTCAGCAGTAAACAGCGATGTGAGCCACAGTTGATTACTATGTATATCACAACATCAAAAAAGATGCTGCTGCACTAATGAGGGGTTGACCTTCATCGTCGGCATAAACAAAGACCAAGCAAACACATGCTGCACCACATGGCCTCTATCAGCTCTTGATAGGAGGTTTTTAAGTCATTAATATACCTTTAATATTCAGAAGGCCTCTGACATAGTCATTTAACTTTTCAGAATCAAATTTTTGCCGTAGAATTTGTCTGGTCTGGAAAACGCAGGACACACACACACACATATGTATAACAGCATGGGAAAAAAGCAAGCAAATAAAAGCTTAAAATGATTATAAAAACATAATCCTGACTGCTTCTCATGGATAGGATTCCATTCCAATAATAAAATAATCTACACTTAAATATGTGACAATCTGGAAGGTAAATATGGAGCATTAGCATCTTAATTCATCACATTACAGGCTCATTTGGAGCTCCAGCCAGGTGGATTTAGAGGAGATGTTGAGGGATTAGTGAGGTGATATCAATCACCACCGTTGAACCACCCCCTTATCCAGCACCATCACAGCCCCTGGCTGATCCTGCTCAGGCTGCAGGGGTGGAGCAAAAGGCCTAGATTTTCACTTCAGGGGATCTGAAAGCTTTTTGAAAAAAGCTATTTTCATTTCAAAATTTTTGGATTGAGTCAAATTTATCCCTAAATTGGACGAAGATTGGTGACTGCTTGCTCTTAAGTGTGAGAGATTAGATAACAAGGCTAGATTGATGTCGCTAGGTGACAAAAAAAAGGACAGAAAAAATGTCCTAGAGGGAAAAGAAAGCAGCTGCTTTCCCCCAAGTGACATTCCCAGTCGTCTTTTTTTTTTTTTTTTTTTTGCAAAGCAGTCATCCTATTTTGCTCATTGCATGTTCACATTGATATTCAAGATATTATTAGACAGGCCAGAAAATCCAGATGATGATGATGATGTTGATGATGATGAGCTCCGAGGGACATCTTAAATGACAGTGCCCTTTCTTGAAGGGAGAGGGTAAACAGCAGAGGCACCAAACACTGTCTTGTTACTAACACTCATCTGCATTCTCTGAAAAAAAAAAGCTTCTGTAACTGAGGGGCAAGGCCACAAACAAAGACAGAATGTGACTCAAATATGAAAGGGATGGGGGGGGGGGGGGGTGGGGGGGGTGAGGCAGAGAAATGCCTCAATATCACACATGGAGGAAGGGAAGAGTGTCCTCTGACAGCGGTCCTTTTGGCTCGCCCTGGCAGATATGTCTTCTCTCTATTCACAATTTCTAATCCTGTCTGAAAGCCTATCTTGAATGTCAGGCTTCTTTCTAAATTGGCTCGTGTTCTTAGTGATTGATTAAAGTACTGTAACCCAGCTTTATCAGACCGCCCTGAACTCTGTATTTCTGCCAAATCTATTAGGTAATGCATCCTATGTTATTGCACCAGTTGGTCTTTCCGCTCTGTTTTTTTCTTCTTTTTAACCTGGCCTGTCTTTAGAAAATGCAAAGAGCCCACTGTAAAGAGCGAATTTGTATGTAACCCTCTGCCTTTGGATCAAACAGGGGAGCTGTCTCAGGCTCACAACAGTTTAAGACAAAAACTGCACCCAAATTCAATATGGCGTTATGAAATGTGAAATGAGCTTTACATTTGCCCAAAACAGTGTGCGCAGGCCATGAAACATTAACTAATACACGTTTTTTCCTGTTCTACCTTTTTCACTGATGCCATGGTGGTACCACAAGCGTGCTGCCGTCCCTTGACATTGAGCGAGCAATACGGCCATAATTCATGCGTTCTAATGCCGTAATATCCCCCATGCCATTGCACAAAGAGGAGAGAGAGGAGAGGAGAGGTTGCCCTGATATTACTGCTGACGCCTGAGTCCTAGACGTTGCACTTAGAGTGTCTCCTGCAGGACATTATTCAAACACATGCAGGCACCACAGAGTCCATGAGACACGAGTGGGCCACCATGGTACGGAACACACAGATGCTTAGACACTGCAGCTTACTGAGGGTTACTCAAGGTCAAACAACAACATACAGGATGCGACCGATTCTTACATTTGTGATGTTTTATCCAAGTATTACACTACCGCCGTGGAGTTAGCAAAATGAGAAATCGCAGCATATGCAAAGCTAGCTACAAATTGTGTACTTTAAACAGAGTAGAGCATCCCATTAATGACTCCACACTTAGAAGTAGGCCATGTCCAATCACCGCAGGCAAATACGGCTTCGGGTTGTCTGCACTTCCTTAAAATCTGCACACAGCACACATTACTCGATATCCCGCTTTTACAGAAGAAAAGCCAGGAGCAAAGACAGCGCACACTGTAGATAGTGTACACATCAGCTCTGTGATCATGCATCCAGATTTACACTCAATGCAACATTTGTAAATCTATTTTTCTGATCTTCCTCCTTCAAAACGTCTCCTTAATGTTTCTGTCGGTGGAACGACTCCAAACATCCTCCCTATTCCATGTTTCATTAGTAACCTGAGGGAGAAAAAATGCTTTTCCTCTAACATCTGGATGTTAGCTAGCTTGAGTGAAAAGTCATATCAGATCAGATCCTGCTACATCAAATGCAACTTGAGGGCACATTATTTATTCATTTAGCTGCTGACATCCAAACCATGCCCTAAACGGTGACACTTTGAAAACTATTCCTCTGTGCCTGAACTGTGCCGATACAAGTGGAGCTAGCAGGGGCTCGCTCACAGAGGGAGCACAGTTTTTATGTTCCTTTTAGCAGGCATGAACCTAGATGAGACGGAACAACGAGGCCATTGTTGTTTTTTAGCCTCGGAGCTTTTGCGAAGAGCAAACATAACAATGAAAATGCCTTCATGACAGCTGTAAAATTTCATGTGACAAGGCCTTACAGCATACACAAATAGCCCTGAGAGCTGAAATGGCACATAACCTATTACCAATATTTACCCCTGTGGTGAGCAGAAAGTGAGCATCAATGCTGGCCAAGAAGGCGTGTCTCAGGTTGTGTTTATGCATGTGGGAGGATGTTTGGTATTACTCTTTTCATGTTTTATGAGTTGGCAGTAAAAACAACATAAATCAAGAGCGTTTTTTTCACAGCAGAAATAAAATCAGCTTTTATTCAAAGGCTTGCTAGTATGACAACTGCAAACAGTAAAGTCAGACATATTCAGCTGGGACGTCGATGGAGTGGTTAGGGCGTGAGGCCGTAATCCTCGCAATGGGCAGCCCAGTTCAAATCTGACCTGTGGCTCCTGTTCCGCATGTCGTTCCCCACTCTCTCTGTCCCTGAATTCCCGACTTTATCCACTGTCCTATCTTTACAATAAAGGCATAAAAAGCCAAAGAATAAATCTTAAAAAATATATATATATTCATCTGTGGGGTTGTTGGCCGAAAGCATTTTTTGTCTTCATATTTTTCTTCCAAAAAGAGACATTTACTCTCACACCTTTGGGGCAGCAAAAATTCAAAGTAACAGTAAATTCCTACATTCTTCATTTTTTGAAAACCATCATTTTAAAAGTAAGCTATGCCGCCCATTCATGTCTGTAACTATGTCAGTTTTAAAAGCTTCTGTGAGGAACTATGACCCCTGTCACCCTGCTTCCTTTAAACGGTCAAGTATTTCACTCATCATAAACCCGTTCAGATCAAAGTGTAAACAAAAGCTGTTTCTGCAGCGTGCTGTTAATCCCCTCGTATGACATCTACACCCAGAGACAGTAATTACAGACATTTAATATAACTATATAGAAATTAATCCATATACGTAGAGGCATCTGTATACATTTCAGTCGGTTTCATAACCAGCTAAAAATTCTTCACAGGACTTCAAGCAACAAAATGCATATTCTATTCAAATGTTTTAACTCGTGCTGTTTGAGCAGAGGGGATTTAGCTGAGTCATTACATATAAAGAAATGTTGTATGCACATTATGTTTTTAAACAAAGTTCTTCTTCTCTTAGTAATTTTAAAGGTGTATTTCTTGGGGAGTGGGTTACAACAGACCTCAGTGCCCCTCACAGTATCTGGGTTTGACTTAATGAGTCTCATCCTGTCTACCTGTTCTATACATTTCCTGCTTGTCGTCAGCTGTCCTCTAAAAGAAAGACTCCACAAAATATCTTTGTGGCGCATTGTTTACACATTTACAGTGACATAAGGGTCTATAAGGGTAAATTCATAGTTATACAGGTATACGTAGGTGAACATATAAGTCGGTCCGCCTTGGCGACTCTTTTTTTTTCTCCGCATTTTGCCTTTCTAAAAATGTTTTTTTAAATAGACCTGTTTTTAAGTTTGAGGACACAAAGCATGAGCTATTACAACTAATTCTCTTTTCTTTCTTAGAGCAAGACCTCTCTTCTCCGCTGTAATCCATGAATTTTTTTTTTTTTTCATCCTAATAAAAAAAGTTTGGACACCCTGGTGAAAAGCAGAGGAGATGTGTGATGGCAAAGACTGCCCCCGTACACCAGAGGTAACTCTGTATGCAGACAAACTCCACACAGGAAATCCATATGTGATAGATACAAAGAAACAGTTTTTCAGAGGAAGAGGAGAGCCGGCTGTGCTCAGGATTAAGTGCTTTAGATCTAATGATGAGAGAGGGCCTGTTTTTATTTGTTTTCAAACAGGCATTTTGCTCTTGATGGAATAGCGGCTGTGTTCTGTCTCCGGAGGCTACAAATGCTCATCAAAGCCCGGGCTTTGTCAAACAATCCATAAACTCTTAATGCCACATAGCATGAGATACTAGCTCGACAAGTTCGCAGAAAGAGAGAAAAATCAATGAGACAATTTATCCCAATTTAAAATGTGATTATAGCACATAACATTTTATATCATACACTTTTGGTGTTTGATTCAGAACTATTAAGGGACAGCTCATGTTTTTGAGAGCGAGCCCCTCTAGCTCAGAATTCCTCGGTGGGATTCTGGCTCTCTCCGTCAATATCTGCGGATACCAGAAGATTTGGTGGCTGTGGATGCTCGGGGCTGTAAATCTGGGCCAGGGGTTGTGTGGGATGCTCAGATAAATGGGTTGGGCTTTGTTTTATTGCAACACTGCATGTCTTAACTTTCTGTGTCTACCAGGGATTTAGAAAATTTGCTACTGTCCTTGGGCCTCTCTTTGCAACAGCGGCTCTGAGTCGGGTTTGAGTCAGCCCTGGTGCCCCCAGATTACATAAATATCCTCTATGAGCCATTCAACACTATATCCATGCTCTACTGTTTTGGTCTTATCTTTAGCAGCTTTTGTTTTTGCCTGGATATGGGGTGCAAGTCTCGGATTAAAAGGGAAACTGAGGATCTTCCTTTAACCCAATTGGAAAAGTCCTTTCACTCTGTGCTGAACAAACAATGAGTAAACATTTCATCAATGGCTGCTCTCTAGGCCTCTTTTCTAATGGATTTGACTAAAAAGACCTTTCCATGTGATGCAGCTGTTTGTCATTCGTGTGCATAAAAGCATCAGTATGAAGGAAAAGTGGGCCACCAAGACATAAAGCACAAATATCCCAGAGGAAATATGTCACATTCCCGTCGTCTTTTGTGATAAGGTTTCCTTATTGGTGCTTCTTAATGTCTCCTTTAAAAAAAAAGAAAAGCACAGTAGAAAATAAAGGCAAAGATGAGGCTTAATAGGTCAACTCTGGAATCCTTTTTAAAACACTGATCGTGGATCTGCGAGATAAATCACATGAGTATCATTAGAATCTACCCTGAGGAGTCTTTGGGTGCAGCTGCACGTGTGTGTACACTGTACGTTTGCTAATGACGCTCCTTTAGGTGATTTTCTCAACATTAATCCTGCACCAATTGAGTTAAATTATGCGTGGCAGTTTGGAAGTCCTCCTGAAATGTATTTTATAGTTCTGATCCTTTTACGGTGATATACGCAATCCTTTTTCCCTTTGAAGTATTCAGTTCAGATTTGGGAGATATGAATCAAGAAACATTTCAAATAATTTAAATTCAATGGTCTGTTTAGTAAATTTATTATTCTTCAGCTGCAACAGCAAATAAACACATTTGACATCCCATTAGTTAACACATATTACTCAGTGCCTGGCTCCCAAAAAGCTTCAACACTAAAAGCTTATTGTTGCGCTTTGCTTTAGAGTCAGGGCTTCAGTAGAATTGTAAATGCAGGCAATGTGTGTGAAGCAGGTTTGGACTGAAAGAGAATGTGATTAAAGAGAATAAGAGATGAGAATGCCTGTAAATTCTAGGGTGTCAGAAAACGTTGAATCATTTAGTAATTTTCAACATGGCAGAGAGATCTGCCTCAATCAGAAATCTTCACATAAAAGCAGGAAAGCATAAAAACTCTGGGATACAATTGAGCTGCATTTGTATTCTGCTTGTTGTTTGTGTACGGCTGGGAAAAAAAAAAACAGATAGTAAAGCCGTAGTTGTCCAGAGCATGAATAAAACAAACTTGGCAGATTTTTTTTTTGTTTGACTGGCTTTGGCCCAGCCCAGAGCTCACTTGTCAAAAGGCTTATCCAGGCTTACCTTTCTCCAACGTAACCATTTTCCTCTTGTTTCTTTTCAATCTCACCCCTTTCTCTGTCCTTGCTCTTATCCTCTCTGAGCCCCTCTCCATTCCTGCTACTCTCACAGACCCATTTCGATCCAACAGCATCATTTCACTCTTCAGCTTCAGGAACCCAACTGCCCACCACTATTATGTCATTCAACACCTGTACTTTAAGCAGGCTGAAGCTCACTGTGGGTGCCGGCTGAAAGGACCAAAAGGAAAGACTTCAACTCTGGAGTCTCTCAGCAAATATCTACCTTCCTGTTGTAGTGACAACAAAGATAAGACAATTTAAAGGACTCCATTGGGTAAAAAGTCACTTTAAGCTCATTGAAATACAGAATATTAATAATCAGGGTTCAAATGTGTCCTACATAAAGCACTCTACAAATAATATGCGATTACGGATTTCGGAGGAAATAATTTGGGCAGTTTTTGCAAAACCCTCAAATCTTTGCTACTTAAAGGATCAGAAAAGCGCCTCGAGGAACCCTCTAGTCTTATGTGTTCGCCCACATCATCAAAGTCCTCGGAAATAAACTTTTTTTTCCTGGTTTAAAAACCAACGAGAAAAGCTCCAGCCCCTCTCTTCTTACTCCCTTTTCTTTCCTCAAACCATTGTCATAGTGACCTACAGCCGCCAATTCATCAGAGCTACCATCTTGGGAGAGTTGGCGTCACGGCTATTTCTGTATGACCCAGATTTTCAGGTGAATCTGGATCCGTATCAATGTAATGAGCTACAGAAAGTCAAAGACAATATACTAGGTCAAACGTATTTTGTTTGGATTTTTAAGCTTTAAAGGCACAGTGGCAGAACATTTCAAATAGTCCTTAATGTTTTATTGTTTAAGCTCTTAGAGACATGCAGAGTGTGCATCTCGTCTTTTGAAACACAATCACTTACAGGGAAAATTCCCTAACTCTAATTTCCTTTCTTGGTAATTTTTTTGTCAGATTAATATCAAGTCAATTTCCTGGAGCCTGTTCTTACACAGAGTGATGGCACGATGATGGTATCGTTGGGAGAAAGCTCTAATTGTGGAGGACGGCTCCTTTTGGGAGGAATATGGGCACAGATGGGCCCTGAGCTTGATGGAGGAATTTCTCTGTCCTCAAAGGCTATTAGGAAGCAATGCCAAGCTGGCAAAAATATAAATAGACCGCAGTCAGGAGCAGGTCTACATGTAAGCACCAAAATAAACCAATCCTAAAGGAGGTAAAGGTAGAGAGTTTACAATGTCATAAAGGCAGATTTAAAAAGCTCCCATGCAGTAAACACTAAACAGACAGTTTGATTAGATTTTGTTGTTTATAATTAACTACACTATATACAGTTTTTACTGGTTTATTTCTATTATTGTGGACTTGAGCTAGAACAGGATAGAGCATCCATCCATCAAAAGGCTAACACACATCCTCTAACACTCACTTTCATACCTACAGGCAACTCATACTCAGTCGACCTGATTTGCATGGGATGTGGAAGGAAGAGAATGTGAACTCCAAAAAAGACGAGAGACAAAGTTACCACATAAATGAACAAGAACGTTCCTTTGCTCCTGTTAAATAACCCTTACTTACTTAGGTCATTGAAATCTCTGCAATCACACATAAATTACACACATATTGAGCGCAATATTATTATTATTTATTTTTTTGTCAGTGATTTTTTCAAAAGTAGACTCATTTTAGGCCAAAAAAAGGCTTAAAAGAAGGGGATTTATTTTTTCCTGTCTTGTATCCCTGGCACTAAAGACAAGATTTTGGAACAGATTTAAAGAGATAAAAATCCATGGAATATATAAATGTACAAACACGAACAGGAACAAATAAAAAAATATATCATGTGCTTTTATGAAGAGCTTGTCAAAAATATCAGTGAGGGTGGTGTTGCAGAGGCAGAATTTGGATTTGTGCTGCGGTATTTTCAAAATGTCGTGCAAATGGAGAAAACATAGTCCACACCTGGACAAATAAAAGGCTTTCTTTTTTTGACTGTGTCAATCCTGTGCTGAATATCTATAATACACATCCTATTTATTGTGTTCTCCAGGATTGTTAGTAGGCAAAGTAGTGGGCTGAAAAATACAAATCTAAACGGGCGATACCTCGGTCGACCAGAGTTTAGAATAACTCACATCTGTGCCTAATGCCTTCTCTGTGTACTATGACAAATACATGCAACATTTCTGGGAGAGTCTGCCTAAAAGTAGATTTAAAAAAAAGAGGTTATAAATAAATGCTTCTTTAGAACTTGCCTAGAGAAAGGAAGAAAAAAGAAGTGCCATGACACTGTAGCTACACTCGATGTCAGGCCTGATTTGGTTTAAAGAACAGAGGAGACGATAGAAAGAGTTTAAAACTGTAATTTAAAACGAGAGTAGAAAGGTCTATGAGGATACAATGGACGACCAATTGCATCTGAGTGTGTGTGTGTGTGTGTGTGTGTGTGTGTGTGTGTGTGTGTGTGTGTGTGTGTGTGTGTGTGTGTTTGAGTGGTAGAGAGAGGAAGGATCTCGATTAATCTCCTGCATTACGGCAGTCATTTCCACTCTCTTCATCACCACCAGCATGTGCTCTATGAGATTTAAAATATTTAAATCTGTAATCTGTCAGCATTATGAGGTTAACACACACTCGCAAGACTGGTGTCCTATCCGTCACCATGCTTTCTACTTCACACAGACCCACATACATCACAGGGGCCTGACATGGCCTTTTGTAGTTCTGGCTGGAAAGGACTCTGCGGCTGGTGTCTGTAATTTCTCAACAGGCGGCACGGACATGCTGCTGGACCCCAGAGAAAAATTAAGAAATGCGTGCAGCTCAAATAAAAAAAAAAAGAAAAAAGAGAAAGCTGCGGATCTGTGCAGCGCGAGGAAGCCTCTAATTGTTTCCCTAGTGAATGTGACCCAGTGACTCTGGAGGAGTTCTTCCTTGTTCCTTTACTACGCGTAAACCAGCATTCATTATTGATTTGGTGGCACAGACTCTAACACAACATGCTCTTATGAGTGGGCCTAAGTGTTATGTCAGTTTGCTTTGCAGCCTCGCTAATAAACAGCCTCTTTCACCTCACTACAACAGTATGTTCCTCAAACTTTGAATTAATAAGCAAGACTGAATAAATTGAATGGGATTAAAGCTTGAACGACAGTGACCCACACACTGTATGAATATTAGGTTGATGGAAGACACTCCAACGTAGCCCATTTAGCCAGCTCCATGTCATGTCTTCATACGACAGGCTTTTACTAAGCTCCTTAAGAGCCTGCCCCGGGGGATCTATGGGAGGCTGGAGGTACTGACTCAGGCCTTATCTCCACTAATTTACCCCATGAATTAGGCGGGCCCTTGCCTCTGTGTCCTGCCAGACCCACACAATGCTCGCTCCACGTTAAGAAAATGAGCAGAGAAAGGGGCTTAGCGATGGTTAAGTTGGATAAGAAGCTGTGGAAGTGACAAGGGAATAGCACACACACACACAAACACACACTGCTGCATCAACTTCGACTGAACAGTAACGTTCATCCTCAGGATTTAAAAAGTGTTGATTCCCTGTCATTTGTCTGTATATTCTCAGGGTGGATTAAGCAGAATAAAATGCAATTTGAATCATAAGGATTAAGGTGGAAAACAAACAGGCAGGGCCTCGCTCCTGTCAGACACAGAATGAGGACAGAGTGACTGGTTCTTTGTTCAATTCAAACTTTCCTTAAATTATTTTTGACGGATGTCTTGAAATTCAAATGAGCTGGCACGCTTCAGGCTTTTAGAGGGCGGACAGTGCAGGGTAACAGAGATCTATACATACACAGGAGAGTCAGTTGCCAGTAGTGTTTGTGGAAAGCATATGAAGTAGGAAAATACTACATTAGGAATGGGCAGCATGGGTTTATAAGTGTATGTAGGTGTATGATGTGTTCATGAATGCATCTAATTGTTTTTAACTGGGCTAGTATATCTTACTCTCTTTCACCTGTTTTAGTTGCAGGGCAGCGCCAGAACAGACCTCAGACTCCGTGGGTCATCTCTCCAGAATAAAAGTTAAAAATTCAATAACGAGCCAAATGATGATTGGCAAATAACAGAGACTCTTCAAAGTAACAATAAACCTTTAAAAACACTTGCTTATGCAGCCTTGTTAGATTGATGCCTTTATGTCGAGTTGAGAAGGTCATTCATGTCGTTCACATGTTCCACATGAATGAAACAAACGGAGCTTCATCACTATCTGAGCTTATGTAAGTCTTAAAGTACAGCTTTGCATCCCAGCGCGCGCCTGTCTCCCTTTCATGACAGTCCCCAACCCCCCCACCTCTCCCCATCTCCCTCCCTCTCTCTCTCTCCCTCTCTCTCTCCCTCCATGTGATGCATTTTTCAGAAGTCTCCTTTAAAAAAGCAAAAGAAATCAAAAAATAGCTCCTCACTGCTGCTGCAGATTTGGTCACGTCCCTGATTTAGGCTCAGCAGGCCTCGTCCTCTTCCGTGTATTATCGAGTGTAAATTGCCTAATTAATAATTTAATAATAAGGAGATAACTTCTGGCAGACAGTGCATGGAGACATACTGCGTGACATCTGCTTTGTAGTTTGGATGGCGATGTCCAAAAGAATCTTGTTTACTAAGCAGACATTGGTCTTTGGCAGTAAAAACCTGTTAGTCAAGGGAGATGTTTTTGGGCCACGAACAATGTAAAAATCTCTGTTAAATATGTTATGTGCAGCAGTCTTGAGGCATATCTTTGTGCCTCAGGCCAAAAACCATTTTGTTAGTCAAACAAAGACACTTTCATCTTTTCACAGATTTAACAAATACATCTTGTTCATTATTAAAATCCAATGTGACACAAGTGTGTCTAGTGAATTGCAGCTCGGTTCGAGTAGTACTTAAAAAAAAAACAATCAGGGTATTTTTCCAAGATTCTGTCACAAGGTGTGATTTAATGACGATGAAAGCGGTTCCTCCTGAGCAAATAAGAAGAGACAAGTTTATCCTCCTTCATTAGTCCCCGTCCATCCATGTCTGTCGATAGTGTGATTATCAAAGAGCTCAGGTGACACGTCATATTACAGTTTGACTTGGGTTTGAAATATTTTGCTGCTTCTCAACAGCTCTCTGTTGCTTATGTTTAGTCCTACAGACTGAATTCTTCCCACAGAAGAGGAGATACTTTAAAGGAAATATGAAACTGCATCTGTATGGTATGCACTTGTCTAGTATCAGCCATCAAATGCCAAAGCATTTGTCTTGTTTGCCGGGTAAGTGTGTTGAAAAACTAATTTGCACTAAATTAAAAATTCTCAAACTGATTTTTCCTTTCATTTTTCCTTCCAGTGACATTGAAAAGTTTTAAAAACAGTGCTAAAACACTGGGGCGGTGGGATATGCAGTTATAGGACACATTTTCAGAAGGTCGGGGGGGATGGGGGGAGGGTGGTCCATTTGGGAAATTATTCAGCTCCTGTTCCTGCTGCTCCAAGACAACACGTCAAACAGGATAAAGAATATTAGAAAAACACAAATAACCTTCCTGAAGGCCTAACAACACAAACTACTGTTTCTACACGGAGGGGGATGTGGGCTCACAAACCTCGGTCCATGAGTCTGGAAGCTATAACAAGAGTACACTGGAGGAGAATCTGAGGGCTAAAGAACAAGAGGCCTCCCGGGCCAGAGACCAACGAGTGGCTCATCCATGTTAAGTCAGGCTGAGGAGGACTCAGGTGTATTCACTTACGGTCAGGAAGGAGCCTCGCTGACCTTTGCAGCAGACAGGGAGGCTCATGAAGCTTTTCTACAGCAGTCCTGAGACTCTCAGGGTAAACAACACACTCAATACTGCACTTTGTGCGTTGTGTGTTTAGGCGCTGGGTCTTTCAGTAATCACATGTTAACCACTTCCTGATTCCCTGACCCTTCCAGGCTAATATGTCCAACAAATGAGCACATTGGGCGAGCAGAATTGTTGTTAATTTTTCCTCGGACAATGCTCAGTTTTTTTTAAATTTTTTTTAGCTGCCATGATTGTCACACAGCGTGAGCACAGCCAAGAAAAATTCAGGGGGAAAAAGGGTGAAGAATGGATATTAAAACTGCGGGGAACTTGAAAAATAGCTCTTTGCATGGACTGGAATACAAACACTACAGGGCCAGAGAGAGAATCCACAAGCAGCAGCAGGATGCATAATCCCTCATGATACCAAAGAGATACATAAAAATGAATGCAAAAGGCCTGCATATTAATGAAAAGTCAAAAAAGTTTTAGTTTCATATGACTTTTTGTTGCTGGTATATGTGAGTATGACCAATTTAAAGCTTGCAATGCAAATAAAAAAGCCTGGATCATTTAATAGATTCTTAGCTTTCAGGGACACATGCAACCAATCACCATGACAACTCCTGCTTGACATTTCCACTCCATCTTCCTTTCATTTTTTAAATTCTCCAACTTGATTATTCTCTCCAACATTCTCCACCTACGTGACTATTTATCTCGTAGCTTCAACCATGCATCCAGGAGTTTCAGATAGGACAGCAGACACGTGAGGCCTGAGGGATCATTATGGAGCTTTAAATTTAAGTACAACGCTCTCTTGTTCAGCGAGCAGTTTGTGCATGTGTGCTCTACAGCTTTCATAGGAATTATAAATCTGGAGAGAAGAGTCACGATAGAGTCAAAAGATCAATCCTATTCTATTATGAAAAGAGGTAGAATTATGGGCTGCTAGATCAGGAAGAATGTCAGTGAGGAGCAGGCATGAAATGATATAGAAGATCTTAGTTTAAGCTCACTGTGTCACTCTAAATGACAGGAAGAAAAATCCTTAATTAGCCTGCCAGCTCTCATTGCAAGATACCCTCTCATTCTAATCAAACCAATTCATGTGAAGACGTTAAAATCCTACAAGAAGAAGCAAAATGGGGATCCCCACATATGTAGATTATGCTGCTCCTCAGCACAACAGATGGAGGTGCACAGCCTGCTACAAAACTGGTGGCGGATCCCACTCGCATTGCACAACCTTTGATCTGATGTCATCCTGGGCGATTTCATTCACTAGTTCTTCGTTTAATTTCCGTCAAACTTTGGAGCTTGCAATTTCATTTGCTTAAAGCCAAGAGTCGCCAGGGTATTTTTTTATTTTTTTTGCAGCAAGAAGAGGGAGATGGAGAGGGGCAGTGCGCGTCACTGCTCCATCACGCACGCAAGATTGTGTTGATGGCCAAGTAACAAGTGCCCTGAACAATTAGTACATATTTAATACGTATAACGTGGAGTGTATGCGGTTTTGGGATGAGAACGCACACAGTTGTTTGGCATCCAAACCCCTGCCTCAAATAGACACTTAGATAGAAAGCAGAGTCCGTCCAAGTCACATCATCGAAATGCGTTTTTTGGAAGTCTCTACGTGCTTCGTTCCGGTTTACTGCGCTACGTCGATTTAGCATCCCCAAACGCCTCTCTTGATCTTAACAGCCAACCCACAAAGTCGTATAATGTAAGTCCAAGTCCCCGATTTGCCCACTCCCCCTGCTGCATCCCCCTTAATTCACCCCCCCACGCACAGTCACAGCCTGAGTATCTCTCCCCCCCCCCCCCCCACACACACCCCCATACACAGCTGCTCATCAAGTATCATGAAATGACTCACCTGTCTTGTCGAGACGTAAATCCCCCCATGCCTTGCTCTGTGGGATAAAAAAAAAAAAAAGCCGGGACAATGTTTCACTGTTGCGGGGTCTTCACTTGCAGGCGGGTATGTCCAAATATCCGTCCAGTCTGCGCACTGCTTCTGTTTCCATTAATGACCTTCCCGTGAAGCGATAACAGCTGCTAGTATCCTCCCTCCGCTGTTTTTTCAACACGTTCCTCCCATCTTCTTCTGTTTTTTCCTTCTTCTTCTCTTTCTTCAGCGGGATTCTCTCCTCCTGGTCCTGGCGCGTTTGGATGCTTCTGCCTCGACTCTCCGGCTCAACACGAGCTCTGGCGTGAGCGCGCGGCGCGGTCCCGGGCTTGCTCACTCGGGAGCGCCGATTGGAGACGGAGAGAGGAGAGTTACTAAGGTAACCAAGGGCACACGCATCATACATGAAAAGGAGCGCGAACAGGATTGATGCCCTCCAAGTCTGCTCTGCCCTTCTGCTCGGCCGTCTTTGACAGTTCATCAAAAATGGCCTTTTTTCCCCCCCCCATGTTTCACTGAAGGGAAATTCTGACAGAGAGAAACAACAGCATCCTATTAAAAACATCAATCATCCTGTAGGTCAGGTTAGTCCTGCAGGAACAATCTTAATTTCTCACTTTCATTAAGTTTCCCACTAAAATCAAGATAAAATCCAGCTAATGATCAGCTATTCATAAAGATAACAAACTCTTGATGTTAATGAATGAAAACGAGGCAAAGTAAAAGTTACTAAAAAGCTGAATAGGCTGATTAGAAGTATAATAAGCTGCACGGATGTGGTTGATTTTGCTTTCCTGACTCAGTAATTTAACTGTCGGCTGTAAAGCTGCTACACAGCCTTTATTTGATCTCCATGCTCATGTTAATAGCCAATAAAGTCACACAGGGAGATAAAAGGGGACGTGCTTAAAGTTAGAACTTTTTAAAAATGTGTGCACATTAAATATTAGAAGTAAAAGAAGGAAAACAGTCACAATCTTTAAAGAAAAAAATCAAAATAAGACTAAAAGGTCCTTCACCTACAATCAAGGGATTTGTGGTTTCAATGTTGTCAAAATTGCTGCATTTCCATAAATATCTCTGTCAAAAAGGGCTGTTTACTTAGCTGCACCTATTTTTCCTTAAGTGCACACGCTAGTGTTGTCAAGACCACTAACATTTAGTTACCCAGGCATTTAGGGATTGAGACAGAGTAAAGACCAAGACCAAGGCCAAGGCAGGGCAAGACCGAGACAGGACCAAGACCATAAATATCAATGAAAATCATCATTATGTACAGTGGGCGTGTCACTCACTTAGACGTGACACCAGGAAGGTTGTGGCCTTAACCAAAAGATAAAAATATAATTATAAATTAATTGAAGCTATTTGTTCTTTTAGAAAGGGGAGTTTTCCTTCTAATCACAGTAATGACGTAGAAAAATAGCCATTAGTGGTGGGCTTGATCGGTGGTGGTCAGACCGAGTCAAGACCGAGAATGCTTTTGATTCCGGTCTACAGACCAAGACAGATTTTGAGTACTTCAACACTAACACATGCTCTGAGTAGTTTTTATCTATTTAGAGAAAGGCCAGTCCATAGAATCTGGGGGAGAGAGGGCTGGAAGGGAGCCTAAGGTTGGGTTCGAGCCCAAGCCATCCATTTGGAGGACTGTAGCCTCCAAATGGATGTACATGGGTACATGGGGCGTGTGCACTAACCTGGCTCTCTTCGCTCTCAGTATTTTAAAAAGGGAAATTGAAGACCCATCTTTTTAATTCTGCTTCAATTTGAGATTTCAGGGATTTTGCCTCATTGTTACAATATCTTTCTTCCTGCTGTTTATATATTATCATTTCATGTTTGGATGACTTTTATTGATCCGTTTCTTATATTTTGTTTTAAAGCTGTTTTCAGTTATACTTAATTGTATATTTTGTTGTAAATTTTGTTCTTCTTTTCTGTCCTAATTTTCTCTTTGTTCTTATGTGACGCACTCTGCGGGCTCCTTTTTTATGGAAGGTGCTCTATAAATGAAGCCGATTCTGTAGGAGTCATTACATGTATGATGATATTATTTGGTTACCTAAAATTCCGAAAGACCAAACTTTTGAACTGACTAGAAACAATATCTGTTGAAAAGTGCATTAGAGCTTCACAGCAGCACAGCCTCAACTCCCAAAATAAACCGTCTCTGTGGCTTACATTTCTGATAAGTTTCCAATAATCACAGCTGAAACTCTTGTTTCTTTCTCTCAAATGTGTGTGAATTTGGATTTAGTGTGTGTTTATAGAAATAATCTGGAGAGTTCGCCATCTGACTCAGCGTGATTTTAGACACACACAGTCGCAACATGATGCCACTGAACATTTTATCCCTCCTCATGCAGTAAAAGTCTGCTCCCCTTCATTGTTGACCTTTTTAAATCTTGGTTGCATCTCTTCTCCTTGGCCTTTTAATCCAAATGTGATCAATATTGCATCATCAGTACTTTGACTTTCAACGTCACTCCAAAATTGTCCTCTGCTCGTACGTTGACTGACATTTCTGAAGCTGTGAAGTACTTTATCCTTAGTTCTGTCTTCCTTTGACAAAGTTGACAAAATGTTTGTTGAGAATATGAAAAGAATCATTTGAAAGTATCTCTCACTATCAGAAGGTGTTCTCTTTTTAGATCAAGTTATAATTCATCATCATCACAACACAAGGACTAGCAATGCACTCATTGCAAAAGTCGGAATTTACCACAATTAACAAGAAAAAACATTTGAGCTGTTGAGGCCTGGGTATATTTACAATGCATTACATCATTATGATGCAGTCAAATGAAGCTCAGGCTTATAGCCACCAGCTACCCTGAGGTTAACTGGTGCAGAGTTAGCTAAAACGGGTAAAACGGGAGATGCAGAAATAGCAATGGAGCAACAGAGTCCGCTATATAATGCTGAATATTTGCCTTCAGATCAATGCTATGTGTAGTTCAGCGGAATCACAATTTAAACAAATGAGCTGAGAACAACATACTGACAAACAGAAAACGTAATACAGCCATTTAATTACGAGCATGGAGGTCGTAGCAGCCGTGGGTAGACAGTCAATGCAATGACTCCAGTCTCAGTCTATAAACGTCACTCCCATTGGCTCAAGTGGAATTCTCCGGAGAATATCCTGCTGCGTTCTCACATCAGCTCATTAGTACTTGCTGTGTACTTGCTGTCTAGGGGTCTGGCAGGAGAAACTCCAGGTGAAGTCCGAATGAGAAATTTGGCTGTTTTTGCGTTCACACATACAGCCCCCATACAGTTTTCTGCAAGTGTGAAAGCCCTAATCTGAAATATCAAATGCGGTGAAAACTATTTTTAATTAAACTGTAATACATATGTGCTTATATCTGTTTTAAGTTCTACTTAATGATGGATATTATTAAATGTAGTGTATGAATAATAATGTGTGTAGTGACTGCGTAATTATACAGAGTAAAGCGTTCAGTGTTAGCAAGTGTCACAACTGAAGATTTAGAGCAGCTAGTTATTACCGCAGTTTAACACACTGTAAGAAATAACGCATTCAGGAGGCAGAGAAAGTGATACACACCTCAGAGAGGCAGCACGCCCAGCACCATGACACACCATTGTTTTACTTTAAGCAGCGAGTTTAGTCGTTTTCTTTGGGAGTTACTCAACAAACAGACCAACAAAACTAAATAAACAAACTCTGCAGGATCTGTGGCCTTCAATGGCTGATGCTGAGTGGCACAGAGGCGACACACGGGGAGTGTTGAAGTTTAACAGGTGGAAACAGGCCACTCATTCACACTCGCAAAGCCCCCCTTTTTTTTCCTCTCAAGGAAAAGTGTCAACTGAGTGGCAAACAGATGAATGTTGTGCCTGAGGCGTCTGGATGGGTTAGTTCAAAAACACGCTGGAGAGTAATATTTATGCCCTAGGAGTCAGTGAAAGCTACAAAATGTCAGAAGACAGGCATGTCTGCTATCCATTCCATTAACTGTCCCATAATATTTCTCTGATTAGATGTGAAATTATAGATTTTAATAGCCTGCTTTGGAAATGGGAATCACAGAGTAACTCACGGTACGATACCGGATACGTGATAACGATGGTATCCGGATAAAGCGATTCTGCGATAATTATATGTTTCAAGACAGTCATTAAATAGTACATAACCATATCTGATTACAGAATGCACATTAAAGTCAAAGTGCAGGATGAATGTATTTTAGGTGTCAGATTTAGCTCTTATCACGCTTCACCTCTTAACTTATTTTCACTGGTCTTCTTTTTCTTCTTTTATCCCGCTCGCAACTCTTCGTTGTCCAATTAACCTCTGTTCATGTTACCCTCATTCATGTCATAAGCGCCACCATGAGGAGTTATAAAGTAGTGACGTGCCAATTTGACTCACTTAGTTTTCAGTAAGTGAAAACTAACAGCTATAAGTCTGACCGGACACACAGGTGCTGACAGGATGTGCACAGAGGCAAAACACAACATCGACATTCAGAGTTTAAATGTGCCACCATTGTGCTTTCTTCAAT
The DNA here is from genome assembly GCF_963930695.1 of Labrus bergylta. Lineage (NCBI taxonomy): Eukaryota > Metazoa > Chordata > Actinopteri > Labriformes > Labridae > Labrus > Labrus bergylta. The sequence continues at coordinate 11,818,771 of NC_089203.1, read as the reverse complement.
ATTTAACTGGAAACACAGAGAATAAAAAAATGACTAAATGAAAAAGTAGAATCACGTAGAATATGGTTGGAAGACCGCAATCTGACATTTTCATTTTTACAACAGTAGAACAGTTGGTTGGTGAAAATGACTACAAATTAATTATTGGGATAAAATGCTACAGTCCTTTTAAATGTTCAAGAACAACCATAACCTTGGTTGATTTATGCAAATCTGAAATGACCTCAGAGTATTTTGATCCTTTGATAATTTAAAACGATTATAGAGATTGCCAGAAATGTCATTTTGTTGCTGTAGAAGAATTCCAAATTTGGACACGATTTATAAGCTCGAGGCCGTTAATGAACCATAAAAATGTAAATGAGTTGGAGTTTCTTTAAACCTAAATGGCAAATCTTTCCAGTTGACTCTGTCTAGATGCTAAAAAGCACATTAAAAAGATTTGTGTTGAAATAATTATGGCCCAAGCACAAAGGTGAACGGTTACACAGGCCGTCTAGGATGCACAGAAATGTAGAGAGGCAGAACAGGAAGAAACAACAAAGCTCCGATCTGTCAAATAGTGTACAGTCAAGATTAAGGGAAAAATGTCAGGCAGGAGATGCAGGAAGGAAAAGATAAATAAACACGACAGGCTGGCGGGACACGAGAGTCAGCAGAACAGAGAGTAGGAGAGCTGACAGCGTGATGACCACGACTGTATATCAATAAAGAACACATTTAGCTGCACGGTGAAGGGCTGACAAGGATTTAGAGTTTGAAGATGGTTCTACAGTCAAAAGGAAGTTTAATGTGATTTGTATGGCACCGTGTACTTATAATTTTCTCAGAAGAAATAAGAAGAGCTGCTGGTCAATAACATTTTATTCAATTATAGGATTAATACAGTCCTTAAAGTATACTTGCCAAATCTGCAATAGCACCAATCATTACTGATGGTTATAATGTTGTTTACAACAAGGTTGATAATCCAATTCCCCAATACCAGATCTGATTTATTCTTTTACACTATAGATTGATTCATGTATTTATTTCCAACATGTAAGAAAAAAAATACCTGTAATTAAAAATGAGTAATAACAAACACACAACAAAAGAAAGAAAGTCCAATGTCCTTCATTCACTCTGACATGTGACATGCCTGAAAAGGACAAGGAAGAAGTTAAAACATATTCAAACTATGAGACAAAGACAAAGGTCTTAAAACTGGATGTGACAATCCAGATAAAGTGTGCTGTTAGGATAGAACTGTTTGGCTTAATGAAGCCGGATAACTCAAAGAGAGTCAAGCTAATTCAAACTGCAAGTGGACAGAAGTGGACATCTCGTGGGAAAACCCAGTAACAACAAACCAAAACCCCAAGGTGATATAATGAATCAACAAAAAAACACATACTACTTCCGTTTAAAACATGTTCTT